>NC_056748.1:679906377-679966377 GCF_019279795.1 Protopterus annectens
TTTGAACCCTTCAAAGACCAGGGCTGCCTTTATCTCCCCATGAGCAGTTCTTGGAAATAGTTTTTATATTATTTTTCTTTCTCTTTGTTTTTAATCCTTAGAACTTTCCTGGACAATGCCCACAGCTTCCTGCTGATTATCTCACGCAATTATCTTTCCACTTTGCTTCCAATTAAAAGTTTATACAGAAAATAAGATTACATTTCGAATTATTGTTAGGATTTACAGAATTACAGCTTTATATTTGCTTTCTAATTTTAACAGCTTGGTGTCCTGCAGCTTCTATAGTTTTCAGAGGAGTGATTTGTAATATTTTCTGAACTAACTGAAAGGTTCCTAATCAAATGCATGCAATTGCTTGATGACAGCAAACCTTGAAAAGCATGCTTTTTTATTTTGTAAATCCTCTACCTGATTTAGGTGAATATTTATTCTGAAGTTCATCAAATGCAGATTTTTTGAGTGCCAGAGTAACTGTATTTGTATGTGTCTGTGTAACAATATTTTTTCATAAGACAGAAATCAAAAACATCTTACTATCAATAGAAACTTGAAAATGAAAAAAAAAATATTTGCATAAAAGGACACTGTTATTACATTTGCTGACAATGTACAATGTTATGAAATTTACTTGTAAAGCAGTTATTTCACCTCATCTCTGAAATTAATCTTGTCTGAATATATTTATGTGTCAAAATTTTGGAACTTTAACAAACTTGTAGCCCCACATAATCTTAAAGATCCTCAAATGGTAAAATAAATGCAGAAAAAAGTAAAATTAAACCTGTTAACTAATTTTTAATAATTTCTAAATAGAGTAAAACCTTTCCTTGGAAAGACATATCTTACACCTTGATAGCTACTTAAGTAATGCAATGAAAAAGTACATGTGATACAATAAAAAAGAATGAAAGTTATGGTATGCACTGAAAAGTCAACTTAAATATGGAATTCACAAACCAAGTTCAAAACACAAAGTTTATTGATATTTCATACAGTTAGATGCACAGGCCTATTATGGTACTGCACATAAATTTATAGTTTAACAGTATCTCATGCATTTTCTAAGCATAATACGCAGTTTCATGGGTATGTCTAACTCCCATAGCTTACTTTTCACTAGATGATAACTAACATACAACAAACACACAAGCTGAAAAGTGTTGTGAAAATAGATATATGCAGTTCATATTCTGCTCAACATTCACATCATGGAGTTCATATTCATACTGAATGGACAACATGTGGTGCAAGCAATGCTATGCTTGCTTACAATGATCCTATTTTTATTTGTTAAAACAGCTATGTTCTTCATTGGGCAGAATTTGATTGAACATGATAATGTAAAACATTTCGCTCTTCTAAATGCAGTGCCAGATAGGTAAATTGAAGAAGAAACTAAGTTGCTATAATAGGCTAACATTCTACCAACTTCTTTTCCCAGTAATACTCATTTGTAATAATAATAATTATTTTTTATATAATTTCCTAGAACTTTTTTCTTCTCTGCATTAACATATCTTGCTTTACTAACAGCACCTTAGTAAATCAAACCTGTTGGCATTTCCAATGCATTAATAGTGACTCTTGAAGAAACACCCACTCTCATAAGGTATTATCAACACTGTTACAGTAACAAATGCTTTGAACAATCTTAATCTCTGCATTTATTCCCTTTATACTTCTTTTCTATCCTTACAAATGCATGAAAATAATTGTATTGGCTGGTAAATGCCAGGGTACCCTTTTGGCTAGGCTTGTATAGGCCCTAGGGCTAATAGCCTAGTACCTACCTATGACTTACGTTTATAATTTGCAAGGAAATTTATTTACACCAGAGTTTTGCTTGTGTGATACTGTACAACACTTTCTACTGCACACCTACTATGTTCATGCATTTCTACATTTCAGAAGTTTTCTTATACATTTTATTTAACACTGCTCGATTGCCAGCTGTCTCACAGATAGGACTCAGATAATCAAAACAAGGGAAGTTACATCCACAAAGAGATCATTCATCAGTGGAGTCCCCCCAAGTTTTGTGCTGGGACCTCTCCTGTTTGGCATCTACTTTTCCGAAGTAAATACCAAAGGGCTGGTTAGGTTTGCAGATGACTGCAAGCTGGGTGGAGTCACTGAATCCACAAATGACTTAATCATCCTGCCGGAGGGTTTGTTTCAAATAACTGGTACCAAAATCATGGAGTGAAAGTAGATGCTAGAAATACTTTATTGTATTCTTTCTGAAGTCATCTGCCCCTAACAGCTGATCCAGTTGTCCGGGATTTGGGAACTTATGTAGAGAATTATTTAACTTTTATTCACTTATTTATTTGCCATTTGTTTACTGGGAAAGTCCAACTGAGCCAAAAACAGACACTTTTTAGTGGAAGCTCTTGGAGAAAAGCTCCAAGTTACAAAACTTAAATACAGAATAATCAAAACATAAGGTACAAATGTAATATTTACAGTTATAGTAAAACTTGTAAGAGGAAGACAATACAGTGCAGTAAAACAGTTACAGTAAGGCATGTGAGAAGCAGGTAATATAATGCATTATTTTAAGGTACAAGTGGTATTATAGTAGAGTCTTAATATAGTACAGTTTTTGTGAAAAAATATATTCTAGTTCAGTTTTTTGATTTACAACTGGAAAGAGAGAGAGAGGGGTAAGGAAAAAGAATTTGTTTTGTGCCTTGAAGTTAATAATTGAGTAAGTGTTGAGTACTTTAAAAATGTGAAAAGAAAGGCGGTAGAGTACTGTTAGATAATGTGATAGAGCTGTTAGAGAGACAAAGGGGGGATATAAGGGGTTTGGAGGAAAGAAGATACATAGTTTGAGCAGGGAGAGAAAACATAATGCTAAAGTTGTACAAGCTGTAAAGATGTGCTCATAGGGGCAAGGTTAGAGCAGTAAGCAGGAGGAGACAGAAGAGATGAGAAAGAGAGGAAGAAAGAGGAGTAGTGAATGAAAGAGTGGAGAGAGCTACCAAGGGGCGACAGAGTACAGAGAGTACAAACTTTTAACCAATATGTGTCTACTGTCATAAGAAAATCCTTCTACGTTGCACAGTTTAAAAACAAAGGGAGTGTGTCTAGATCTATAGATGTCATTGCTCCCCTTTACTCATCCATCAATAGACCACAAAGATAATGCACTAAAATGATATATGACATGAACATGTCCTACAATGGAGAGGTATGACTGCATGTGTGAAAAGGTGTAAAAAGGAAGCAAAAAAAAATCTACAATTTACTCAGTCTATCATTCTTAATAACTAAATCATTTTAAGAATATGGCAGCACAATAACTGCATGTTCTATATATGTTTACATTAATCATATGTTTTACGGCAGTTAAATGCACTATACAAGATCACCTTCTGATATGTTCTATCCTTTTTTTAAATTCTGCACCAATTCTCATACACAGCTGTTTTTAGATTAATAGTTATTAAATATACATTATCTTTTTCAAAATGTCCCTGTATAAAGTCCTTCTAACATAATTGGGTAGAAAATGCTGTTTATGTATGAAGGCAATGAAACTTGGTATGATCCTGTAGGTCTTAAAATTCTTCACTATAGCTATCTGGAATCATTTTGAAGTGAATCCGAAACCAGCAACAAAATGTATTTTTTTCCTTGTCACCAATGGCTATCAAACTTCCTTCCCATCTGCCCAATCAGCTATTTCATTACTACAGAGTTAAGATTCAAATACCCTATTCATGCACCTAAGGGTTTGGATTGAGTGATAGGAATAACAATGTTATGCAATGTGGATCTGGGTTTATTTCTCGTCCTTGTCGTCAATGCTGTGCATTTCTCTTTTGACCCAAGGACCTCATATACGATAGGTATTTGAGAGAGTTTATTTCCTTCTTCTATAAATAAGTAGTAGTTCTGTCCTTTCTGAATATAAGCATCTCCATTGATCCCTAGTCTTTACTAAAGATTTGAGATAGAATCTGCCCTCTAAGCGTGTGACCATTAACTTTTCTGCAAGAGTCTGGTGAGCTTGTTCCTTTTCTCCACTCCTACCACCTCATGGTTGACTCATTAAGCATCTGCATCACCAATCCTGCCTTGTATTGTCTGGACTGTAATCAGGGCTTTATCGCTCTGTACTGAGGAGTCTGCTGCAATATTAATTTCTTTTTAGCACTGCACCTAATGGAAAGCTATGGAAATAATACCTGCAATATGTTATATCTAAAATAAAGACAAAACGTGTTAAAAATGAGAAAATTCTGGCTGAGGTTATTGTTAATGATAACAGGCAATAAGGACTTTCTTGTTTATCGGATAGGGGTGCTTTCTTTAGAAAACAGTGATAATGTTATAGCAATCTGCACACAACAAGAAGTACTGGGCAGACATTTTGATAAACAAAATCTGTCCATACTTCTGAAGATCGTGCTAAAAAGTGAAATGCAGAGCTGCCTCTGTGATGCAAAGTGTAGGAGACCTAACTGCAGCAGCAGCAGAAGGGAACAGTGCTCAGATAATGGCTCCAAATATTACAGGAGATGATGTGGTAGAATAGAAGGTGGTGGTTGCTGGCTGGGTCACACTTTCATGATGGAAGGGGTTATCAGAGTCTCAGAATAAAGAGTTATGCTTGGCAATCGACAAGGTGTAAAATCTCCAAAGAAAAGGAATGCAGTGCGTTCCATGGCAAAGATGTACAAACTCTATAAATTCACAGCCTCATTTTTGCAAGTATGACATTGTACTGCTCATTAACAGAAGTAAAAGTGAGAGGAAAAACAAAATCTGCTACCTTATCGATAATCCTCTATTCCTGTCACCTCCCAGTAGAAGAGTGTGTGTGTGTGTGTGTGTGTGTGTGTGTGTGTGTGTGTGTGTGTGTGTGTTAAAAAAAGGTACTGTTTATACCACTCTCTGCCTTAGTAAAGTTCCATACAACTCAATAAAATAATCAGCAAGATGTTTCCTTAACAAGATTTCATTTCCATATTATGTACTGACATTTGATTATTGGGAAAGTCCAAGAGGATAGTACCCCATTAGGAAAACCACCGTAAAATATTTCTTCAAAGCCAATGTCACACTTCTTAAGACAGAAGTGGCAAACTTCACAACACCCACGCAGACGGACAATGGAGATACAACTGCTGAATCCTACACAAATGCACTTTACAAGCACTTACACGATTGCATGGATCGTGCTATCCCCTAATAGAACCAAGATGCTATCCTCCAAAAAAAGGAAGCCAATCTGGTGGTCCCCTGCCATAAACAAACTCTACAACAGAAGAAACTGTTGCAAAAACGAGTAAAATCCCATGAATGGTCAGCCTCAGTAAGAAGCTCAGATCCCTCATAAAATCCTCCAAAGCTAGTTATGAAAACAAAATCACTACTGATTCTAAAGACAACCACAGAACATTCTATAGCTATGTCAAGAATCTCAATGGCAACACTCAGATCTGCTCTGAGTTACAGCAAAATGGCAGTAAACATACAGAAGCAACTGATATTGCCAACATCCTGGCAGCTAGGTTCAGTGCTAAATTTACCCCCTAAAGGGACCAAAGTTCCTGCAATCACTGCTGCACAGGTAAAAACCACACTCTTCAAAGCCAAGAACACAGCATCCATGGGACCGGTCAACATCCCAGGCTGCGTTCTACATGAACTACAGAATGAACTGGCACCCCACCTAAGCACCATGTTCAATCATAACTTCACCTCAGGCTTTGTGCCCACTGAATGGCACACAGCAACAGTTATCCCACTCCACAAAGGGGGAGCCACCACGGACCCTAGGAACTACTGCCACATTAGCCTAACGAGCCTGGTCTGCAAGGCCATGGAACTTATTAAAAAACACTGATAATCTCCAAACTCTGGACCCCACCCACTTCGAGTTTGTAAAAGGCAGATCATGTCTCCTAAACCTGATTGATGTCTTTGAAGCAGTCAACAAAGCCGTAGATGAGGGCAAGGTGGTTCGCACAGCCAATCTAGATCTCACCAAGGCTTTCGATACCATCCCTAGGGTTACCACCTGTCCCACTTTGTGAGGGACAGTCCCTCTTTGGGCAGTTGTGTCCTGCAAAAAAAATGTAAAAATGGCAAATGTCCTGAGATTTTAGGGCAAAATTATTTCCTATATTTTATGTAATAGTTGCATAAAACAGTTAGTCTGTATTTGAAACACTTGAATGTTATAAGAAACAGAATAAGCAACTGAAATGCTACAAGAATATGCTTTTATTCAGGCAAAAAAGTGAAGTTCTGTCCTTTGCATTGGCCGTGGTATGTTTTGGCCTGCAAAATCTGTCGTTTGTACCAAAAACGTCCCACTTTGGGCATGTGAAAAGGTGGCAACCCTAACCATCCCCCACTCTTGAATTATAGATAAACTCATGAAACTAGGTATAAATCCCTATGTCACAAGATGGGTTACCAACTGGCTCAATGACAGAACCCACACTGTGAAAGTAGCAGACTCCAAATCTGACTTCAGACCAGTGACAAGTGGAGTACCACAGGGTTCAGTCCTGGGTCATCTCCTGTTTGGTATCTACTTTTCTGAAGTACAGGCTAACACAGAAGGTCTTTGGCTAATGAAGTTCACAGATGACTGCAAACTAGGAGCCATAACTGAAACTCCTAACGATGTGAACATCCTACAAAAGGGACTCACTGAGACAGATGCCTGGTGTCAAAGCTATGGCCTCAAGCTCAATGCCAAAAAGTGCATTGTCATCCCCTTTGGTAGAAACTCTGTACCCATGAGCAACCACATAGGTGGTAGTCTACTTAACACTGAAAGTATGATAAGAGACCTTGTGACAGAGGTGGACAGTAGTCTCTCCTTTGATAATCACATTGCCACAGTAGTCAGGAAATCCTTCTAAGTGGCAAACCTCATCACAAAAGGTTTCTAATCCAGGAAAAAAAAGAGGTCATTGTTCCCCTCTACTCATTACTCATTAGACCCATTATAGAGTACAATGCCCCTTTTGGTATGTACCTCTCAAGACATCTACAACAACCTGAAAAGCCACAAAAATACCTGACAAAAAGGATTACAGGCCTCAAACAGATGCCCTACGCAGACCATCTCCAGCTTCACTCCGTCGCATATCGCCTACTCAGAGGTAATCTCTGCCTAACATATTAAGCTATGTCAAACCCAGAGCTGTTGGACATGCTCCACTTAAAGAAACCCCAATACCTCCGAGCTACACGCTTCTAGGGACCTAAACCTTGTCACCACAATAAACATACCATGCTGGAGGGATAGATTCCTGTCCCAGAGGCTTCCAATACTCTGGAACAAACTACCTATCTATATCAAACAAAGCTCCTCATTAGCACTCTTCAAGAAAAATCTTGATAACTAGATGGGAAACAGGAAATTCACCCCGGGGATCACCTTTGTGGCTCTGCTCGACAGGGGCACAGGGAAATAATTTTCTCGGGTGGCGAATGCCAGGGTACCTTTTTGGCTAGGCTTATATAGGCCCTATGAAAAACATTTTAATAAACGAAAATTTTACTAACTTCAAAATAGCACAAAAACATCTGCAGTTTAAATAATTGTATCATATTAGACAATGGTTAAAATAGATTAAACTTATATGACAATAATTTTAATAATTAAAGACATTTTAGCCAGTTTAGAAAAATTAGAAGTAAGTTAAGTTAGTATAATACAAACAGGAATTGTCATGTGAAGTGAGGGGGCAAAAAAACAGAGTTATGGTTTATTTAGAGAGAGAGCCAGGGGAGAGAAATCAATAGAAAGCTAGGAAGAATGTAAAGAAAGGGGACTAATGAGGTAGAAAGTATGAATAGGTACATGTTCATATTTGGAGATCTAGTTTTACCTGGGGTTGAGCAAAAACAGAGACAGAATTTGGATAGAAGCCTTTCAGAATGGTTTAAAGGACTGAGCAGAAGGTACTGACCTGAGTTACAGACCTTAGCAACATGCCACGAGTACAGACTATGTCCAGAAGATTTGATAGGTTTATGGACAGAGAAAGGTTTTTGGTCAATGGATCCTAATGACCATGTGGGAAGATGATGGTAAAAAATGATATTTAGTGCCAGACAAGTACACTGATGTTGTATAATTTTATAGGTGGTCAGAAGCTGTGTATATGTTAGTTGATGAGGCAGTTCTAGCCAACATAGACTTTTTAGTGCTATACAGTTGTGGGTTCTGAAAGGGATGGTCCCTACAAATTTTGCAACTTTATTATGACATTGTTTATGGTTTGCTTTTTGTGACATCTCAACATTAGTAAATATGGGAGCGCCATATAGTAGTGCACATAGGAGTTAAGTAGTGTCAGGTGTAGTTTCCGTTTCATTGGTGATTGATTCTATAAAGCATCATTGGTTTTTGGGGAGTTTTTTTTTATGCAAATTTGTATATGCAGGATAAATTTAAGATGATCATCCACTAAGTGACCTCCATGGTTGTATTATTTTTTCATAAAACAGGGATATGAGAAAAAAGTATTAGTGTTTTTTTTTTTTTGGTTTGAGCGTGAGTTGTGAATTACAAAGCTACATTTCAGTTGCTGTTATGGCTTCCACAGTATATATATTTTTAAGCTATGCAAACTTGTCTGATGCAAATATGAGTGTGGAGTCATCAATGCATTGTGTTAGGGAGGCCTGTTGAATGGATGTGTGGAGGGTTGTGCTGAGAATATTAGAGTGCACAGGACCAAGGATAGAGCCTTGTGGTACACAGGTGGTGACTATGACGCATACAAAGAGAGAAAGAGAATGAGTGGAGTGCCATTTTACTGACAGATACCTATTGGACAAGTAGCTTTTAAACCAGCTGAGATAGACCAAGTGAGGACATCTGAGGTAGAAGTTTGCTATGACAAACGCTATTGAAGGCTTTGGACAGGAACAGAAATAAGGAGGAGGCTAATTTGCCATTATTTTCTAGCTTTATTGGCAGTATATATAATGGTTAAAAGTACAGTGTCAGTGCTATGTGGAAGAAGTGATGTGTGGGGGATAGAGCTACCTAGTTCAATTAGAACAAGACAGTGATCAAGTTTTTACATAAAAATATGTTTTGTCATTGGTATATCTTGTGTCTGGATAATAAGAGTGCATGTCTGTGATAGCCTTTGTTGGACAGTATTGCTACAAATAAAAGTGTGAGAGGCGAATGTCACTCATGCTTCTCATTAGTGTTAGAGGTATTGACTTGTTCTACAGGAGTATAATTTTGTCAGGATACAAATAGGATTGCGTTTTCTTCATGAGCGAGTACACAATAAGGTGATACTCCATAAACCAATAGCATACTCTATTAAAGTTGCCCTGAAGTAATTTTTAAAATGGAGGATGGATCACTGAAAGACTTGAGTATAAGGTGGTTAAAAAAGCAAACGATGATTTATCGAACCCATGTAAGTGAAAGCTTACAGTCTCCAACTCTTAGAACAGCAATTTTTTTTCCAAGGGAAAAAAAATCGCTGTTCCACAAAAAAAAAAAAAAATTAATAAAACATTACATAAAGTGTGTGTGGGGGGGGTGTTCATCCCCCACACCCTCCCCTACTTAAATATACCAACTACGAGATTGCATTACAGTCACGAAAACAGCAAAGTAATGGAAGCGGCCAAGCAATTTCTTTCCCAGGGAAAGAATTCGCTTATATGCCGTTTCGCTATTTTGCCTTTTCGTGCTTTCAAGTTCGATCAAGACGCATTTGAAACAATCTGTCTTTTATCATTTAATAGGAACTGGGTTATGCTCACAGAGGAAAATGTTAATGTCACGAGGATCCAGTGGATGGACTTGACAAATAAATGAAAAAAAACTGGAATAAAAATTAAGCTTGAGGTATGCAGAAAATGAAGTGGGGCATGAAAGTGAATGAACAGCTGTAGGGCTGCCACCTTTTCAAATGCCCAAAGTGGGACATTTTTTGTACAAACATCAGATTTTGCAGGCCAAAACATACTCACAGCCAGTACAAAATACAGAGCTTCACTTTTTTGCCTAACTAAGGCTTATTCTTGTAGTATTTTAGTTGCTTATTCGGTTTCTTATAATATCTAGGTGTTTCAGATAAAAAAATAACTGTTTTATGCAACTATTACATAAAATGTAGGAAATAATTTTGTCCTAAAATCTCAGGACTGTCCCTCACAAAGTGGGACAGGTGGTAACCCTAATCTGATTGTTAATTAGAAGTTCCCACTGTGTAAGTTGATAGGACGATTTACAATTGTTTAACAAAATTTAGGCTGGAAAACTGCTTGTGAGAATAAGTAAAGCTTTAAGTCTATATTCTTGTCTGCTGACCTCTACTGCACAAACTCTATGATTAGGCCATTGTTAAGCAACAGAGTTGATTTTATTTATTTATTTATTTTTTATAACATGTATGATAGGGGAAACAGAAAAATTACAAGGTGACATGGAAAGCAACAGATGCAGCTTCTGAAAGACTGACTTCTCGGGGGATGGAGAATTAGTTTAAGTAGGCTGACTCACTTGAATGAAACTCTTTAAGCTATTTCTTGACAACAGTAAGATGTCCTGCTTCAGACATTTAAATCTGAAGCTCAGTGACAGAACTTATTGATTAACACCTTCTGTGTTTCTTTGAACTTTAAAAGGATGAATGAATGTCGATACTTACTCCACAGGAGAAAGGGCGTGTCTGGGTGAGTAACAGAAGAATTATAGAATGAGAGAAGTGGAAGTCTTTTTAATGGAAAAGAGCTTGATGGAGGGACTTTGCTTTCACTGAAGTTCCTGAACCCTTCACCATCTTCCCTCCCCCATGAACTGAAAGGGAGCGGGATCTTTGGGGGAGTATTTGTTTTGATAATAACAAAATAAAACAGCATTTTGTCTTTGTAGTAATGACAATTAAAAGAAACGTGGGGATTAGGATATTATGTGCTTGGAGTCTAGCAAAACCAGAGGGGGTTTTAAAGGAAAAGAGATCCTTTCTAGATTTTCATTTGAACCTTGGAATACTGCC
Source organism: Protopterus annectens (assembly GCF_019279795.1). Classification (NCBI taxonomy): domain Eukaryota; kingdom Metazoa; phylum Chordata; order Ceratodontiformes; family Protopteridae; genus Protopterus; species Protopterus annectens. The sequence continues at coordinate 679,917,393 of NC_056748.1, forward strand.
TAGGCAGTGTTTATACAGCTGGGGCAAAGGATGTTGTAGTTAAAGTTATAATGGTAGTTGCATGTTATCAAATATCATAATATAGATCTCTGGCTGAATTTTTTATGAGCTGTGAGGGATCAGGAGGGGAAACACTCGTAAATAGGTAACTTACTCATTCCTAACATTTCCATGATACTATCAGAAGCATATTGTAGTATCAACAAGCTGTCCATCTCAGTAAACTGAGCCTGAATTTTAACTACTAAACAAAACATACACCATATTTGATATGTCTTCAGGAAACATACCTCACAGAGAGAGAACACCAGGTCTTGTTTTGGAGAGATCAAACTCCATGAGGATTGTGTTTCCTTATTCCAAATGGCATTAACAAGAGATGCAGTAATACTGATTGGTAATAAAACCCCATTTACTGCTAAGGGTGAGTAAATGAATCAGCAGTTGAGATCTATATGCTATAAATGGTTTTGGGGAGGATATCAGTTTTCATAATATCCATAAATGAACCACCATGGATGTTCCGAAAAGAATGCAAAAACTGAATGGGGACTCATAGCTTTACAGGAGGGAATAGTAATATGTTTTTTTTTTAATTAGATATACAGATATACATATGAGAAAGTGAAAGGAGGACTTGGGCTTTTTGGTACTAAACTTTGGAAGGTTTCTTTAAAAATCAACAACATTAACTATTGTATACAACAAAAACTACTATGTTGCTGTGAGGACACTTAGCGTATTTTAACGTAAAACATTAACTACTGACTATATCATAGAAAATCTTAAAATGCACTGTGTAAATATAATGCCATACTGTAAAATGTATATTATGTGTACATATATTGCATTTCCTCCACCAATGTTAAAATACTGAGTTGTCTGTCTCATTACGTGCATCTGTAATAATTTCTCCTATATATTATTATATTCTTGCTATATTGCTTTAACACTAAGGTATTTGACCTGGAGATTTTCTCCCCAGTCCTCTGCTGAAAACAGGTTCTTTTTGACCCAGACAGACCATCCCAGTAAATGAATGTCAAATAAACAGATAAATAACAATATTTGGCCTTGACTATATGCCCATAAAGCACAAGAATTAATATAGCATTCATATTATTATTTTTTCTTTGCGCTTAAAAAATCTCTAGAGTTGATAAGGTGAGGGTAATATTATAGCAAGCTTTTAGGCCTCAAAGTTTAGTGACAACCCCTGCAATCTAACTGAACCACGGACTGTTAAACCTAATTATAGATATTCAAAGGACTGAGCAACCTAAGTGTTACCAAACTGAATAAATGTTACTGTCTGGTTGAGCACTTTGAGATGGATTCAAGATAAAGTGAAGCTGCGAGTTTTCTTGAAAGACGTGGGGCCTCTACAATTAACATATCAAGTAGAACAATATAAAACTCACATTAGCACAAGGTATGCAGTGAAGGACATGAAAAGATAGAGGTGAGGAGATAGGGGGTTGGATGATATTTATGCTAAAATCATAGTGTCACGAGAAAGTGAGAAGAGAATGATGAGTTACTAATGCATATGACAGCAGAACTAGGCATGGAACAGCAAAATGCAACTGATGGAAAGATGTCAAGGGACTTCATGTAACTGACATAAATATGGACAAGGGACTTCATCTCAGTGTAAGTGACAGCAAATTGGAATCTGACCTCCAGTGTAGTCCTGTTTGTAGATCGGTCTTACATGAAAGTAAGTCACTTACTTTGTGAACAAGTCTTTCATACAGAGGCAGGCTCACACCAGAGTATGTCATTTACACTTGAGGGTAAGTCATTTGGAATCTTCACAGTATAATGTCATGTTATAAAATAATTGCTATCCTGTGTTTATTCATTGGGAAGTCATCTATCCCAGGGATCTACCACACTGACAATATGCCCCTAAGAGCTGACTGAGCTAATTGGGATTTGGGAACTTATGTGCACAGTGACTTAACTTTTCACCAGCTTGTCCATTGTCATAAGACAGTTGTCCTATATTATGCAGCTTATAAATAAAGGGATTATGTTTATTTCTAGGGATGTCAGTGTTCCCCTTTGCACAATCTTTATTAGGCAAGTCATTGAGTACAATGCACCCACAGAGATACCTTACTAATAGAATGCAAAGCCTAAGCAATATGTTCTACATGTACCAACTCAAAGCCTTGCCATTATTCTTAGTATCCTATGGACTGATGAAAGGTAACCTGCATCTGGCATACAAGGCATTCCCTGACACAGTGCAGAAGGATCTGCTGCATATTAGCAAGTCAAATGGTATCAGAAATACTCAGTGTAAGGATATAAGCCTCTTCTGTGACATCAACAGAATTGGTTGGAGGGACAGGAATATCTTGCAAAGGATACTGCTGCTCTGGAACAGACTCCCCATCCACATAAAACAATGTGCATCCATGTCCATATTTAAGTATAACTTGCATCTATGGATTGGTAATAGAAAATTTACCAAACAAATGTGCCTTGTACTACTAATGGACTGAGGCATCTACAAAATGCTTTATCCCACTCATATGTCCTCTCAAATTGTCTGTGTTATGATCCCAGTCATTCACAGTAGGGTCAATATATAATTATTGACCATGAGATGGGTAAGGCCAATCTAACTCCAAGTACCAAAATAAAAAACTGGCTAGGAATAAAATGGCCCGCAAGGACAGCTAACCTAGTAATTACCTATAAACCTATTATACACTATGTCTTAATGTTAGGTTTAATATTTAACTTGAATAAAAAATCCATGCATTTTAATGTGTGTATAAATGCATGCATGCTTGTGCTTGTGTGAGCCTATATACCAAATAGAGGTATAATATGCATGAATGCAGCACACCATTCACTTTTACATATTAATTTATACTGGTTTATTTTTGTTTGATCAGCAAGGTTTCACATAATTTCATTGTGTTACATAAATTGCAATGTTGTTCTCAGACACATACTGTTACTCACTGAAGAAGAGGTTTATCAAAAAATATACACTGGCTGTGACATTTTAGATTTACTTTTATTAAACCATTAGGGAACACTAGCTTAATGGGGAAATTCAAATACATCTCTTTCATTACCTCATGCAAATATTATGGTGTGCTTCAAACTACAAATTAATGTATAATATATGAATGCAAGTATGAAAAACCATGAATTTCATTTTTATTTATTTATTTACTAGGTATAAGTGACTGTTTCAAAGGATAAGCCAGGACTCAGGGCAGGCAGGAAACAAATGAAACTCAAGCTCAGAACTACAGGACTGAACCTGAGCCTGAATTTAGAAAATGTACTGTGATGTTACACAAAGTGCATACCTCACTGTAACTTTTTTGAGTTAATTAATAGCCTTATAGCCATTAAAACATGTAGTACCATCTCTGGTGGTCTCCATGGCCATGGTAGATGCTAATGAGGCATTCCATGGGAGAGACATATTCTAATTACTCATGTGGTTTACCTAGGAAATGACTATGGTAAAATATTTACTGACTGCATAAATTAGCATGGCCACATCTGGCCACTTGTGGCAATGAACTTGGCCAAAAGGTTTGTGTGTGTGTTTAACAGTGTCTAGGAGAGTGAGTGATGGGGGTGCCTATGCTAACATGATGCATCATGCAACACTTTTAACTACCTCAGCAAAGTGCTAATCGGCACTTGTAGTAGATTACAGTGATTCAGAGACAAGCAAATAAACAGATGAGGTTTTTCCACATTACGCAAAATGTCTCTCTCAATTTCAAAACACCTTCTTGTGGAAACTGTGAAGACTGGTAGAGAATGGGTGAAGGCTGCCATTATACATAATTCTGTCATTTGTAAATATGAATGTTGAATTACAGGCTTGTTTTCTTAAATGAAAGAATATGCTCTGAAATGTTGTACTCAAAACAATGCAGCAACATTAGCCTCCGTAGCTGTAAAGAAAGCTAAGTCAAGCATTTCTTGTCTGTCCTTTGAAATTGAAATGATTTCATGACTGTCTTTAATGCTTACAATTTGGCTCCAGCCGAGCTAGATGAAGGCTTCCTGCCTATTGTTTTAAGGCTAAAGTTAATGACCAGGATTTACATGTAGAATGTCCTTATTGCTCTGGTTTCTGCCTAGGTATAAATATATGTACATGCAGTTTCTATCAGCCTGGGAACACCAAGAAAGTGTAAAAAATTATGTAATGGGAATCAGGACTGCAACAGCAATTTAAACAGAGAGAATCAGAAGTCATTAAGCATTTTTGTCTTGATCATCCAACTCACAGCACTGTCTTGCTCATATGTAAGTTACTTTAGACTTGTGTTTTCTTTTAGAAATAGCTAGGAACTAGAAAGATTAGACTAAGTGTTTTTCTGTGATGTCAGAACTGTACTACTGAATTATTTTAAGTATTTCTGTGTGATCTCTGAATTCTTGACTAGCACAGTGTAGCAGAAAGCATTGTCTTGTGGTTTTAATTATTTATTATTAAATATTTTAAAACCTTTCAACTGCGGCTGGTTTGTGTAGAGATAAGTTAAGCTCTAAGATTACATTGTATGTATATAAGGATCCTGTACCAAGTCACTCTAATAAGCCTTGACTGTTTAGTCACAACTACCAATTGGATAATAATATTGCACAGTAATAATTGGACACCCTTTTAAGAGCATTTGAACAGCTGATAAGTATTAATGGGCAGTGGCATCTGTAACAACTGTATAGTCTGGGAGAAAGGGGCACAGCTGTAGAAACTGTGCCTGCCTTCCCCAGGAGTGTCTGTATAAACCCTTTTCAAAGTGCATGTGTATGTGTGTATGTCACCTACTTGGGCAGGGACATGAAGCACTGGTTGAACAGAGAGGCTGCTAGAGGTTTTAGCTTGCCCACTAAGCTGAGATCTGAACCGTATAGCTGTGCCAGTGGGGAGTCATATTGGGGACCTGGAGAGCAAGGGAGTGACCAGCTCCAGACTGACTGTGAACTCTGTGTGCTCTTAAGAGAAATTGCACTTTGCTGTGCATATTTGTTATCCTTTCCTCATATATGAGATGCCCCCTCTGGTGTTAGTAGCGAGGACTGAGGCTCCTTGATTGCTGGGCAGAGCACGGGCATCACATATTAATTGTTTGCAGCGGTGGGATATCCACATCACATATTAATTAGTTGGCAAATACAAATTGACTTTTAGTGGTGTGGGTAGAGTGAATTCTGTAGCTTGTGTACAGTGAGCTTTGAAGGTGTTTTGTACTCTAAAATAGCCATGCAGTGAATACTCAGAGTTCAGATCACAATTGTTTTATTTCTCTTGTTAGCTTAGTCAGTCAGGGTGAGGAGGCAGCATGTCAGCAGAGGAGTATGGAAAGCTGACAAGGAGCAGGCTGGCGGAGATGTGCCAGGCTAGAGGACTGGTGCATGGAAACCTAAGGCAGACCTGACTGCAGTCTTGGTTACAGCTGCATCATAAAGCAGCAACCAGGAGGACAATCAAATTGGCAGTGGAGATATAATACCCTTGGAGAATGGACAGCTCAACCTTTCTGCAGTGGACTTAAAAATCCAGCTGAAGCTAAACAGACTTGAGTTGGAGGCCAGGCATGTGGAATTAGAAGCAGCTGAGAGACTGAGGCATCTAGAGAATGAGAAACTGTTACGTCTGCAGGGATGAGGAAAAGGAGAAGCAGAGGCAGCATGAGAATGAGATGCTGACTCTTCACCAGAGTCATGGAGGTAATGGGGAAGGGAGTAACTGGACCCCAGAAGCACAAAAGGTCAGTAAATTTCTTCCGCAGTTTAAAGACGGGGATAATTTTTATAGTTTCATTCATATGTTTGAGAGGGTATGTAAACAGTATGAAGTTTACCAAGGACTCTGGGTGCAGTTCCTGACCCCTTTACTCCATGGTAAAGCTGCAACTGTATTATCTAAAATGTCTGACGTTGCATGTTTTGATTATACTGGTGTAAAAAATTTTCTATTAAAGTTTTATAAGCTAACACCTGAAACGTATAGGAACATGTTTTGTGAGCCTAGATGCAAGACAGCGGAAAGTGTATAGGAATATGTTGCTGAATTGAGCACTTATTTCCATAGGTGGGTGAGTAGATGTCAGGTCACCACTTTTGAAGGGTTGACAGACCTTTTAGTGAGGGAACAAGCCCTTAGCACTTTGCCTGAGGACATGAGGATCTGGTTAGCTGATAGACAATGTACTACTTCAGATGAGTTGGGGAAGAAGAGAGACCTATACCTGGCAAGCAGGGTAGCCCTGCACAGGAAGGGGACCCCCAGTACTGCTCATGGGTCTAAAGGAATCCATGTTGGGCAGCACAGACTGCCACAAGAGAAGCTGCCATTAGCAGGGGAAGCCACTAGTTCAGGTACATGTCCAGGAACTAGGGTTAATTTTTTTTAATGCAACCAATGGGGCCATGTGGCATACAGGTGTCCACAGAGACAACATGCCAATATTATGTTGTCTTCAGACAACAGGAGTACATAACTACCATCCTGCAGATGTCCTGAGAGGGAAGGATTTGGATGAGGCAGTACCATGTGCTTATGTAGTTACACGCGGTCAGGCTAGGAGACAAGCATGTGGGTCTGGTAGCCTGGTGGAGACCCAGACAGACTGCATACTTGCAGCCAGGACTAGTGAGGTGGCTACTTCAGGGAGGGAGCTACCATGTAGCAGTGAGACTGAAGGTGAGCCACAGCTGCTTGTGGGTAGTGATGTACCCTTGGACAGTGTGACTGCAAAGGTAGAGGTGAGTAGTAGTATCCAGGCTGACAGTGAGGCACCACTGTCAGAGGATGCCAGACTTCCTGTGGAATTGGAAATGGGAAGTGTTACAAGGAGAGAGTTGAGACAGGCTCAGCTCTCAGACCCTACATTGCAAGGGCTGAGGCAGGTAGCTAAGGAGGCACCTGATTCTCAAGGAAAGGGTGAATCTGTATACTGGGAAAAAGGGTTACTGTACAGAGAGTGGACCCCAGAGGGAGGGCTAGAAGGTGGGAGAGTACAGCAGTTGGTAGTGCCTGCAGCCTACCATCTGGCGTTTCTAGCCATACCCCATGATATTCCCCTTTGCAGGTCATGTGGGCATAAAATGCACAAAGAGTTGTATTATGCAAAACTTCTATTGGCCTGGAATTTCCAGAGATGTAACAGGGTACTGCAGGACCTGTGAGCAGTGCCAAAAGGTAGGCAAGGCAGGAAACAAGGTGAGAGTGCCTTTGATTTATTTTCCTGTGATTGAGGAGCAATTTCAGAGGGTAACTATGGATAATGTGGGTCCTCTGAGTACCCCAAGTTCCACAGGGAAAATGTATATCCTAATGGTAGTGGATTATGCTACACAATACCATGAGGCAGTGGCTTTGTCCTCTATCGAGGCAGAGAAGGTGGCAAATGCTTTGTTAGAGATTTTCAGCAGGGTAGGATTCCCAAAAGAAATACTGACTGACAGAGGCGCCAATTTCATGTCAGACCTGCTGGCTTGTCTGTGGAAGTCCTGTGGGGTGAAGCACATGAATACCACACCTACCATCCCCAGGCTAATGGTCTTGTGGAGAGGTTAAACTTTACAATCAAATCCATGCTATGGGCATTTGCAGATCAGTTTAAGAGGGAGTGGGACAAATATTTGCCCCATCTATTGTTTGCTTACAGAGAGGTTCCCCAGGAATCCACAGGTTTTTCACCCATTGAGTTGCTGTATGTGCATAGGGTGAGGGGACCTCTAGATTTAATTTGAGATGAGTGGGAAGGTGAGTGCAAGTCTCACCAGGAGTCTGTTGTAGCATACGTCCTAAACCTCAGGACAAGGCTCAGGAAACTCATGGGCTTGGCCCAGGAGAACCTGGCAGAAGCCCAACAATAGAAAAAGGTGTGGTATGACAGGAATGCTTGAGCTAGAGAGTATGCTGTGGGGCAGCAGGTAATGGTTCTCATTCCTGTCAGACAAAACAAGCTGCAAGCAGCTATCTCCTACCCAGGTTCAAGAAATCTGGGCATTGTTGCTGGAATTTAAGGACATGTTCACTGGGAAACCAGGGTGCACCCACCTGGGGCAGCACCAGGTGGATACAGGACCCCAAAGGCCTATGAGGCAGGCCCCTTATAGAGTGCCGGAGACAGTCAAACATACTCAGAGAGGAGGTACAGGAGATGTTGGAACTAGGGGTGATTCAAGAGACCAACAATCCCTGGGCCTCCCCAGTGGTGCTGGTGCCAAAGAAGGATGGCAGCACCAGGATCTCTGTGGACTACAGGAAATTAAATAGTTACACAGTGTTGGATGCTTACCCCATGTCTAGGATAGAGGAGGCACTAGAGCAGTTGGATGGGGCTAAGTATCTTACAACCATTGATCTTACCACGGGTTACTGGCAGGTGCCCTTGACTTCCAGTGCTAGACAGATGTCAGCCTTTCTGACTCCTTTTGGTTTGTATGAGTTCACAAAGATGCCATTTGGGATGAAGAATGCCGCAGCAACTTTCCAGAGGCTGGCAGATCATATCCTAGCAAGAGCAGGAGGGTTTGCCCTTGCTTACCTAGATGATATTTCCATCTACAGCCATTCCTGGCCAGAGCATATTCAGCATGTCATGGAGATACTGGGCAGACTACAGAGGGCAGCGTTGACCATTAAGCCAAGCAAATGTCAAGTGGGTATGGCAGAGGTCTCCTACCTAGGACATAGAGTGGGGAGTGGGAAGATAAGTCCAGAACCTGCCAAAGTGGAAGCCATTCAGGCATGGCCTGCACCTGTTACTAAAAAAGCAGGCGAGGGCATTTTTCAGGACAGCAGGGTACTACAGGAAGTTTGTCCCCAGTTATAGTACCATAGCTGCTCCCTTCACAGACCTGACAAGGAAGAACAGGCCAGATAAGGTAGTGTGAACACCAGCATATGAGCAGGTATTCCAGAAGTTTAAAGAAAGCTTTGGGAGAACCCCCTGTGTTAGCCAGACAGATTACAGCAAAGAATTTATTGAGCAGGTGGATGCTTCAAACCATGGGGTGAGGGTGTACTTAACCAGATTTCTTCAGAGGGAGAAGAGCACACAGTGGTTTATCTCAGTCATAGGCTCCAACCCAGGGAGGAATGCTATGCAGCTGTAGAAAAGGAATGTCTAGCCATAGTGTGGGCACTACAGAAACTTCTGCCTTATTTGTATGGAAGAAAATTCACTGTTATGACAGATCACAACCCCCTAACATGGTTAAACAGATCAAACCAGCAAAATGTCAAGTTGCTAAGATGAAGCCTGGAGTAGCAAGCATATGATATGTCAGTGCAGCACCGCAGTGGGATTAGCAATGCCAATGCAGATGAGCTCTCAAGACAGGGAATGGGGTAAGGTATACACAGATAAACATAACTCTCTCAAGCAGCATTTCTCAAGGGTCACTTGAAAAACTAGATTGAGTTCTCCGGGGGGGGGGGTGTGAAGACTGGTATTGATGGGTGAAGGCTGCCAGCCTAGCCAGATAGGATTTTATACATAACTCTGTCATTTTTAAATATGAATGTTGAATTACAGGCTTGTTTTCTTAAATGAAAGAATAGGCTGTGAAATGTTGAACTCAAAACAATAAAGCAACATTGCCCTCCATTGTAAAGAAAGCTAATTCAAGCATTTCTTGTCTGTCCTTTGAAATTTTAATTATTTCATGACTATCTTTGATGTTTACAATTCAGCTCTGGACGGGCTAGATGAAGGCTTCCTGCCTATTGTTTTAAGGCCAAAGTTAATGATCAGAATTTACATGTGGAATGTCCTTTATTGCTCTGGTTTCTGCCTAGGTGTAAATAAATGTAAATGCAGTTTCAGTCAGCCTGGGAACACCAGGAAAGTGTAAAAAATTATGTAATGGGAATCAGGACTGCAATAGCAATGTAAACAGAGAGAATAAGAAGGCATTAAGCATTTTTGTCTTGATCATCTAACTCACAGCACCATCTTTCTCATATGTAAGTTATCTTAGACTTGTGTTTTCTTTTAGAAATAGCTAGGAACTAGAAAGATTAGACTAAGTGTTTTTCTGTGATGTCAGAACTGTACTATTGAATTATTTTAAATATTTCTGTGTGATCTCTGAACTCTTGACTAGCAGTGTGTAGTAGAAAGTTTTGTCTTGTGGTTTTAATTATTTATTATTAAATATTTTAAAACCTTTCAACTGTGGCTGTTTTGTGTAGAAATAAGTTAAGCTCTAAGAGGGCATTGCATGTATATAAGGATCCTGTACCAAGTCACTATAATAAGTCTTGACTGTTTAGTCACAACTACTAATTGGATAATAATATTGCACAGTAATAATTGGACACCCTTTTAAGGGTTGTTGTGTAGCTGATAAGTATTAGTGGGTGGTGGCAGCTGGAACTACCATATAGTCTGGAAGAAAGGGGAACAGCTGGAGAAGCTGTACCAGCCTTCCCCAGGAGTGTCTGTGTGGTTGTATAAACTCTTCTCAATGTGCATGTGTGTGTGTGTGTGTGTGTGTGTGTGTGTGTGTGTGTGTGTGTTGGTGTGTGTGTGCACGTCAGCTACTTGAGCAGGGACATGAAGCACTGGTTGGACAGAGAGGGTGCTAGAGGTTTTAGCTTGCCCACTAAGCTGAGATCTGGACACTATAGTTGTGCTAGTGGGGAGTCTTATTGGAGATCTGGAGAGCAAGGAAGTGACCAGCCCCAGACTGACTGTGATCTCTGTGTGCTCCTAAGGGAAATTGCACTTTACTGTGTATTTGTTATCCTTTCCTCAAATATGAGATGCTCTCTGGTGTTAGTGGTGAGGATTGAGACTCCTTGATTGCTGGGCCAGGGCATGGGCATCACAGAAACAAGACCTTTTACTGCAGCCCTTAATGTGAGCACTAGGTTTCTTATTGAGTCAGCTGTTAGCCATAATCTGCATCGATAAGCTGCCAGACTCCAAATACTCTAGTGTCTTCAAGATTAATACTACATGACTTCACATTTTTCTTAATAGTACAGTCATCCAACAATACATAACTTTGTACAATTCTGATTTCTTTTTTTAGGTAGGCATGCCCTATGAAAGTGAAGATGGGGCTTGCCCAACGAATACAAACTGCATCACTAAAGAACTACTATGTGCTGAAAGCAAGGTAAAAGATCTAAAAAATACTCCTTGAAGGAGGCTAAACAAGTAATACCCATAGCATCCATTACCATGTTTAAGTGGAAAGGTATGTAGAGCCAGCCACTAATACTTGATACTGGTATCATTCTTAAATAACATTGTACATTAAATTCCAAAAGAAGGGGTTCAAGAACTCAGTACACAGAACCCAAAATCTGGTGCAGGAAAAGATGGTCAGCACAGCTTGAACTGAGGCAATACATTTATTCACAAACCACTGTGGATACTCAACATATAAAAGTGACAAAAACTCAGGATGCTCTTTCACATGTAATGGTTAAGCGCTTTCATTTGTTGTGATACAGACTTCTTCAGAACCACAATTACAAGTCAGATGATGGTTTAAATACTTAAATTAGGCACCAAAAATGCACTCAATCCATTTAAAGACATACTACAATTTTTAAAACATACTCCAGTATTTTTAAAAACTGTATAAACTATATACATATAATCAACTTTATATATATATATATATATATATATATACACAATACATAATACAAATAATTAAATAACAATTATTATAAAAAATGTACTGATGTGTACTAAAATAGATGAATATATTAAAATATATAAAATGTATATGCTAAAGAATACTCTTATTCTAAAATAAGAAAAGGTTTAATACTAATATATTCATTAATACCCGGGGAGCTGGTGGCATTAGTTAATATCTGCCATTTGCTTTCATTTGAAGCTAAAATAGCTTTCCAATTCCCCCCTTGTATCAAACTGTCCACTTGTTCTATAATGGAAAACTTAAACATGTGTAATTCACCTTTATCACTAATGTGTTTAAATAAAGCATTATTTTTATCTTGAACCTGGATCTTATATAAGTGTTCATATATTCGTTTCTTTGACTGTCTCTCAGTCTTTCCAATATAAAATGCAGGGCAGGCTGTACAATTCGCTAAATAAACCACTTGTTTGGTGTTACAATTGCCTGCCCTGCATCTAACAGTTGTTCTGTTGATGTCTTCTAGTCTTATGAACAACGCTTCATTAATAGCCTTACATTGTTTGCATGACCTACATTTCCTCATTCCTGTGTATCTCATTTTTGGATTATTAACTGCCTGTTCAAGTAGCCTTTTTATATTAGGTGCTGTTTTGTATACAAAATTTGGATGGCTTCCCAATATTGTCCTAATATTTTCTGAAGCTGTAATCACCTCCCAATGTCGTTTAACTATCTCCTTAACATATTGTGCAAATGGGGTATATATATTAATGAATATATTAGTATTAAACCTTTTCTTATTTTAGAATAAGAGTATACTTTAGCATATACATTTTATATATTTTAATATATTCATTAATATATTCATCTATTTTAGTACACATCAGTACATTTTTTATAATAATTGTTATTTAATTATTTGTATTATGTATTGTATATATATATATATATATATATATATATATATATATATATATATATATATATATATATATATATATATATATATATATATATATATATATATATATAAAGTTGATTATATAAAGTTGATTATATGTATATAGTTTATACAGTTTTTAAAATATTGGAGTATGTTTTAAATATTGTAGTATGTCTTTAAATGGATTGAGTGCATTTTTTGGCACCTAAATTAAGTATTTAAACCATCATTTGGCTTGTAATTGTGGTTCTGAAGAAGTCTGTATCACAAGAGATGAAAGCGCTTAACCATTACATGTGAAAGAGCATCCTGAGTTTTTGTCACTTTTATAAGTTAAGAGTATCCACAGTGGTTTGTGGATACACGTATTGCCTCAGTTCGAGCTGTGCTGACCATCTTTTCCTGCAACATTGTACATTACAAATTCCCCAATCAGAAACTGATGTAGACTTATTAGATGTGGTTTGAGTGTAAATTGATGACGTCATCCATATAAGTTAGAGTTTACATCTCTGTTACTTAAGTATTTAGTTTAGCTACTACCTGTACCAATCTGCTGTGAACACACCTTTGTATACCTCTGTTACAGTCAGACTTGCTGAACAGCAAGACCATCAATCTCGATATGCACATATACTGCCCATCTAACAGGGGTTCCCATAACAAAGTCCCACGGGCCTTGGCACTCTCTAGCACTCTCTCTTGCAGAGGTTTGGGGATTTTGTTTGCTGGTGGATATGTGACTACATGTAGTCATATTTTGTAACAGTAAATATTTTCTCCTTTGATTATGCTTCTGATATGGGTTTGTAAGAAAACGAGCAACCAAATGAAATACAATGAAGGAAACAGCCCCATGTAACATGTAGAATAACTCCCTTTATTGCACTTCTTATATTATGATGGCTATGATTTCCAGCAAGTAAAGCACATGTTCTGCAGTCTGTCTATTGCTTCTGCATGGGACTACAGTGGTATGTTGCTCCAGTCACATAGTGTTACACAGTGCCCAAATGTTTATGAAGAATTATCAAGGCCACTTTAAGGAAAAGTAATATGGTTCCTTATCCAATGTGAAATTCTGCTACAGCTATATTTATTTAACCTCGACAGCACAACTAAAACATAAATATTGTTAATTAATGCTAACCATGAACCCTGAAAAAGGGATATGAAACACATACCCAGTAAAATGTGTAAAGTCCTATAACAAGATAGATTGAGTTCATCATCAAAGGACATGCATGTGGCAGTTACTACATCTGAATAAAAGTGATTATACCAATCCAAAACTACATCACCACAGATTTTAACTGGGTAATCAATGCTCATGGACATTAATGGAAAACAAAACCATCACACACACTATACTACAAATAATTAGACAAACTCACAAGATACAGATAGAAAAAAAATACTGTGAACCAAGTTAAATGCAAGCACAAATGTAAAATTATTTATATATTTAATATTTAACTACAGTTATCTTTTAATACTTAACAGAGTCCTATTTCAAAAAGAATGCTGATGTACTCTCGAATTTTCCTTTTTTGTCTGACTAATACAAGTTAATAAAAAAAATCCAATTCACTCTAATGGTGGAAAGAAAAAAAGATTAGAAAACATTCTTCAATGTGAAATGCACAATGTGAATGTACAAAAAAATTGCTCACCTAATCAAAGCACAAAAGTCACAACATTAACATTAATAAACTTAGAACACTAAAAAAATAAACAACCAATTTTATCATAAAACTTCATGAGACAATAACCCAAATACAGTAATCTGTGCCAACATCTACACAATATTAGAGCTGCTAACACAAACTATATACAATGCAGCCACCATTTAAAAAAAAAAAAAAAAGATGAAAGTCATATAATGATGGCTGCATGGACAAGTGGCACTTCTAAGATCAACTGATAACCAAGTTCTAAAATCCATTCAAGCTGTCTCCTTAATATAAAGCATTTATCTGCTATAGAAATTTTCTTGTTTTCCTTTGGCCTTATACTATGGGTACCATTTTTTACCTACTCCATTTCAACACAAAAAGCCAGGTATCTTGGCACCTGCAAACAAGAATACAACTATGTTTGCCAAGATGGCTTGACTATCCTACGAATAAATATATTTTAGTTGTAGAATAGTGACAAGTGCAGAATCATTTCAAAATAAAGGAAAATGCTTAGTATCAGAGTAGCAGGTTATTTCACTTCTTACATCTCAGACCTTCATATGTTTGATATTTGTCCTCATTCAGCTACACTGAGTGCTCCCCACTTTAAGAATACATTCAGGGATTCACCACCAATTTACCCACTTAAAAATGTAATCATCACCATTCTTACTATCACTAAAAAGGTAAACTCTGTACACACAGAAAATACATAAAAGTAAAAAAAAAAAAACAGCTACATGTATTGAGATCACCCCCTGGAAGGATTGTTTGGATGGTAAAATGTTTTTGTCCTTGGGCACCTGCCACAGAGAGAATAATTATGCAAGAAAGCAGAGATATGGAAAGGAAGAGTGTGTGTATGGAGGGGGGGGGTTAAGTTGAGTAGGGGATGAAAGCAGGTAGGAAGTAGGAATAATGAGACAGCCTGGCTATTAGACAGAATATGAGGTAGGTTGGGGGGGGCTAGCAGTAGTTAGTATTTAAGAAAGTTTTGTTGGAATTTTTGGTCTTTTGGTATGGGAAGATGAGACTGTCTTCATTTGCACGATGAATAATTGCCAGTATGAGAGCAGGTACAGAATTGTTGGTATATAGTGGATAAATCAAATAATGTTGTTTTAGTGCAGGTATGTAGGTATTTCAGTTATGTTTTTGGATAGTAGCAAGGTAAAACTTGGGTACTAAGGGTACAGATATGTGGGTTGAGGGAGTATAGGTACCAAGGAATGGAAAGTCCTCTAGTGTAGATTTTCTGTAGTAGACTGTATTTACATTGTCAGTTATAAAATAAATGATCAAGATGGGCAAAAGCAGTGGTGCAACAGGTGACGGGATTTAGTGAGGTAGGTAGGACAGCAGGAGAGGAAAAGGGGGTTTTTGGCTTTCATCTCAATTGTCCAACTGTTTTTAGTGTGTCTGACGTTTCCTGGAGGGGACTTTTCCTGGAGGGGAAGGCAAGATGCGCCTGTGTCCTGCTCAGTGTCAAGTTTATAACTGGATCTTCGGGGAGATTAGCAGGGAAGAGATAATAGTTAGGATGGTAGCCCATTAGGGACAAAAAATTAGTTGGCTGGGCTTTGGTTGTAAAGGTTGCTCAGTAATTTCCATATATGGTATAAGTTTTTGACATCCTAGGATTAGTAGTCTGGAGTAGGAGTTGAGTTCCTACATGTTTCTCTATGAACACTTCCTCATGTATATTTGAATTTACAGGTTTACATTACTGAAGTCTCAATCAGACTTCCCTACCACACTAAACCATGTACTTCTCTACAACTTGGTCTGTCCTATTTTCTGTTAACTATTATGGCATATAGTGACCTAGGGACTACAGCATGGTCGACATGATGGGATGGACATCCCTGATGTGAGGGAAGCATCAGAAGGGGTGGGGCAAGGAGACTTTTATCTAAATAAAATAATTCTATTAACAGAGAGAGAGAGATGTATGCATATATATGGGTCTCTCGTGTTTTATTAATATTTTGCAATGTCAAAAGCACATGTGGCTGAGACCATATAATCAACATCTTGAAACATCAAACTCTGAACAAAAAAAAAAAACTGTTTTTCTGGTGGGGACAAGCTCCCTTGCACTTCACTGCTAATTATATACTAACCTCAAGATCACACTACAGTAGGGAAAAGGCTGAATTCCCTGATCTTTGTTGTACTGTGATCTCACAGTGAACAGTATCCCTGCAATACCCAATGTTTTACTTTTCATGACGTCAATCAAAGGATCTCGACCATATGTGGTTCAATGTTCTGAAACATTGGTAAAACAACACAGAACCACATTTACATATATATATACATATATATATATATATATATATATATATATATGTATGTATGGCATACAAGATAAATGTGAGTCAGTGATCATATCTCTGAATTCCTTGTTAAATTATGTTAAGTAATTAAATTTCAGGCATTGTATTCATCAATATATGCATGCTGATGGTAATTGGTTCGATAAACAACATTATAAGGGCATAACATTAATGTTTAAATCTGTTCATGATTTGGAATTTTGTCCTTGCTTTATTTTGACAGCACCCAGAAGCATTGTGCTAAGAAACTGAATGTTATACTGACATTATATAGTGGCAGGTGGTATTCTCAGCCTGGGACACAGATAGTATCCTCTCAATAAGAATTTAGTTTAGTCTTCTTTTGTATTCATAATAGTTTCCTTTAGTCAATTCATTCCTTTCAGCTGACCAGGATTTTCAATGATGTCCCTCATTTTTGAATAAAAAAAAGTTTTTTCTTTCTCACATCACTCACAGAACTTTCTTACTTCTACCAATTTCCATCCCCTAGCATTCTCTTTCTAAATATGCGATAAGCCTGCTTTTTCTCTCACGTCATATTGCAGTTCCTGTTTGTATTATACTAACTTACCTTTAATGTCTTTTTAAAATGGCTAAAATTTCTCTGAATATTAAATCATTATCATATAATGTGTGTCTGTTCTTAAACAATGTTTTCATATTATGTCTAATTTGGTATAATTATTTAAACTATAGATTTTTGTATTATTTTTTTTAAATTGTAAAATTATTTTTTTTAAAATGTTTTCCAGTACATTGGAGCTTTTCTCCCTGGGTTACCTCTGAAAATGGGTTCCGACTTTCAAGGGAATCAAATCTCAACAAATAAGCTAGTGATTTGGGTAAAAAAAGTAATGGAGTATGTTCAAATGTCAGTAATTAGAGATCTTTTACTTAAAAAAAAAAAAGAAATAGACAGCGGACTAGGTAAAGTGTTCTCATTCTTCCATGTGGTTTAATTATATAAATTGTGAATAATCAGCAATAAACTCTTACTCTTCATTGTTTTCCAATCTATAACCAAATTTAAACCTGCATGATTAAGAACAATTCCTATAAGAAAGCAAAGGTTAAGAAAAATCTAGGAGCGGTTATCCCACTCCACAGAGGGGGAGCCACCAAGGACACCAGGAACTACTGCCCCATTAGCCTAATGAGTCTGGTCTGCAAGGTCATGGAATGTATCATTATGGATCTTATAGACAAAGACATTGGTAATCTCCAAACACTGGATCACACCCAGTTTGGGTTTGTAAAAGGCAGATCATGTCTCCTAAACCTTATAGACTTTTTGAAGTAGTCACCAAAGTCGTAGACGAGGGTAAGGTGGTTCATACAGCCTGTCTAGATCATGCCAAGGCTTTTGACACCATCCACCACTCAGGAGTATAGATAAACCTCACTAAACTAGGTAAAAATTCCTGTGTCACAAGATGGGTTGTCAACTGGCTCACTGACAGAACCCACACTGTGAAAGTAGCAGACTCCAAATTCGACTTCAGACCAGTGATAAGTGGAGTACCACAGGGTTCAGTCCTGGCTCCTCCCCTATTTGGTATCTACTTTTCTGAAGTACAGATTATCACAAAAGGTCTTTGGCTAATGAAGTTCACAGATGACTGCAAACTAGGAGCCATAATCAAAACTCCTAACAATGTGGACATCCTACAAAAGGGCCTCACGGAGACAGATGCCTGGTGTCAAAGTCATGGCCTCAAGCTCAATGCCGAAAAGTGCATTGTCATCCCCTTTGGTAAAAACATTGTACCCATGAGCTATCACATAGGTGGTAGTCTATTTAACTCAGAAAGTGTGATAAGAGACCTTGGGACACATGCGGACATTAGTCTCTCCTTTGATAATCACATTGCCACAGTAGTCGGGAAATCCTTCTACGTGGCACACCTCATCACAAAAGGTTTCTCATCCAGGAAAGAAGAGGTCATTCTTCCCCACTACTCACCACTCATTAGACCCATTATAGAGTACAACTCCCTGTTTGGTATGTACCTCACAAGACATCTACAACAATTGGAAAGGCCACAGAAATACCTCACAAAAAGGATTACTGGCCTCAAACAGATGCCCTATGCAAACCGTCTCAAAAAACTCCAGCTTTACTCCGTCACATATCGCCTACTCAGAGGTGATCTCTGCCTAGTATACAAAGCTATGTCAAACCCAGAGCAGTTGGACATGCTCCACTTAAAGAAATCCCTATCCCTCTGAGCTACACACTCTAGGGACCTAAACCTTGTCACTACAATAAACAGAACATGCTGGAGGGATAGATTCCTGTCCCAGAGACTTCCCATACTCTGGAAGAAACTACCTATCTATATCAAACAAAGCTCCTCATTAGTACTCTTCAAGAAAAATCTTGATGACTGGATGAGAAATAGGAAATTCATCCCGAGGATCACTTCTGTGGCTCTGCTCAACAGTGGCACAGGAAAATAATTTCCTTAGGTGGCGAAAGCCAGGGTACCTTTTTGGCTAGGCTTATATAGGGCCTAGGGCCAATAGCCTATTACCTACCTGTGAATCTATGAGTTGTGATTCTTTCCCATAAAATGTGAGCAGAACTCTGAAGTTGAATTATCGGTGCAGATGTCTGCTGGTAACCATGAAAATGAGTAAAGGAGAACAGAACAGATAAGATGTACAAAGTCTTATAAATAAGTGGCTCTGTCACAGATTAAATTAAAACTAATGATAAAATAATGGAGATAATAGAGGAGGTTCTGTCCTGGTATTCAGATGACCTTTTGCCCCTCAAAAACCATCGGAGCTGACAGTGACAGGGTAATGAATCAAAGGCTATGTAAGAAGAGATGAAGGAAAAGATCAGTGCACTAGAAGACTGAGCCGCAAGAGGGAATTCTAGGTTTTCTAACGTAACAGAAGGGTTAGAATTTCAAAACTATCTATATGAGACAACAACTGAGTAGCTGGAAAATGATGCCTGAAGCATAGGTGTTAACTAAAACAGCTCAGAATAAATCATTCAAATGTAAATAACCCAAATATCCTTAAAGCAATTTTAATTCAATAAACTTTTCAGACTAAGGAACATATTCCATCCACATTATTGAGATGGAAGAAAGAGGAGCCAGTCAGTGATAAAATAATCTATATAGACAACATTTTCTCCCCTGTTACCTGCCTCTAAATGTATACATGTATTTCTTTGTTTAAATTTTCTAAGGCGGCTTAGTCTATGATTCAAACTACTCTTTCTAGTTATGTTTAAAATGTTCTCCCTAGCTGGCTTGAAAACCTCCTAAAATGTGGAGTCGTCACTTCAGGAAATGTCTAAATATTGTATATATCAGAGATCCCCCATTCTAATGCTTCATCTGATCTGCCAAACTCTAATGAGTCAACAATAAACAAATCCAGCCACTTGTAAAAGACAGCCAATAAAGCCATTCCTGTGTTCAGGCAAAAGATGGAAAACAAGGAAAAAAAGAAATTCATCTGGCCTTTATGAAACAAAGAGACTCTCTAAATCAAAAAATCTGGAAATGGCTATTTAATTATTGGAGTCAAGTAGATATTAAAGTTACTTAGCCTGTTTGTTTAGTGTTTTGAAGTCAGAGAGACTATGGAACTTTGGTCTGATCTAGGGTATATTGGATGTTAAACATGATTCACGGTGCAGAAAGACACAGACTTGCTCAAATTATTGCAAAGTACTTTGTTTATAGACTGCTTTCATAAGGAAAAAGTGATTTTTTTAATATCATGGTAATAGGTCTTGCATTTGTCAGTCATTTTATTATATTATTTCTGCTCTTCTCCATTTCACAAAGCTAACGTAAAGGCAGGGGGGGTGGTACCTATAGGGTATGTCTGGCAGTGAAATAGTGTGCACCATTATACAGTGAGTCTCACCTCTCTATAAAAATTAACACTAGAAGCCTTTCCACAGTGAAATAGTGTATGCCATTATACAGGCGAATTTCACCTCTCTACACAAATTGACACTACAAGCCTTCTCACAGTGAAATAGTGCATGCCATTATACAGTTGAGTCTCATCTCTTTACACAAATTTATACATTTATACTATAAGCCTTTCCACAGTGAAAAACTGTGCGGCATTATACAGCTGTGTTTCATCTCTTTACGCAGACTGACACTACAAGTCTTTCCCATTAACTATGTTTGCAGGCTCTTATCAAAATGTATCACTTGTACTTCAACTACTGGACAATCAGTTTCAGTTCTGTCATTAGTATATACTTAAGCATTGATTGGTGTAACTTACTCCAGATCTGTGGGGAGAAGGGTGAAATAATAATAATAATAATAATAATAATAATAATAATAATAATAATGCAAAATAACTGCACTTTAAATATGACCCATTCTTTCTTGCTTCAATAGGTAACTTGTGGTGCCCTCTTTCTTAGCTACAAAGCCATCGAAAGCTTTAAGGTAATTAAATGTTACAGTTTTTTTTTTTGGGGGGGGTAAATGTACTGAGTGGATAATACTCACACCTACATTATTGCAGCTGAATATCTAGGGACATATTCTTATCTAACTTCTTGATAAGGGCAGTGAGACCTATTATGAGGTAGAATGGCTGTCTTTAATTTTTTTATAGAGTATAGATGTGGGGTGGATGAGCAAAAAAGGGAAAACATGTTTACTTACATAGATGCTTTTATGAAATTTTCTTTGCATATAGGAAACTCATATTATAAGGACAAAGTAGACTGCCATGTTGAGAGATATCTGTTAAGAGGGATAAAACTATTTTGCCCCCCCTCCTCCGGGGTGAACACACTCATCAAGAGAAAAATTCTGTTTCGGCTTATAGAAAATTTTAGATATGATCAAGGTAGATTTGTATTAGTAAAACTTAAACAAAATGGTCCAAAGCTGACCCTAATAAATGTACATCTACCACATTTTACTTCATCTAGGGACCTAGTGCAGTTGTTTAGGGATTTGTTGTCTATTCAGACAGGTGTACCTTTTTGAGCAGGTGATGGGAATCAAATAATTTCCCCTACTGAAGTGTCACTGGGGCCCAGAAAATCATTTTTGTTTCCAAGTGGTAGACTGTTCTAGAAATATCTCTATGCTTGGCAAGACAGATGTTCACCTCAATTTAAAAAGGTTCTCTGAGAGGTATACATATTATTGTCCATATATCAAGATCTTCTCTAGTATTATAACAAAAAATCATGCTATCCTAATCCATTCAACATTGCGTTCCCCTATATTAATTTCTGACCATGTTTCCATCAGGATACCTTTGCAGCTCTTGAACATAAATTTAATGAAGCATTAAAAGTAAAAGCATTACTCTACAAATCTAATGCACTTGAAGGTAAACAGGAGGCATTATTTAAGGAGAAGATGGCTTCTCTCTCAGCCGCTGGGGATTATGCCTCAGGGGATTGGGATACTTAAAAAAAAAATAGTTCATTTTTTTAAAAGCTTATACTGTGTGTAGAAAATCTAACTTTAAGACTATGTTACTTAGCTTGCATCACCATGACAATCCAAAATCAGTTGGAGAGGTGAACATTGGTCATATATGATAGCCAAAGTAGACTCATTTCAAGCTGAAACAGGCATTTTAGCCTTTAAAATAGAGGATTTTGATCAGTCCTCAGCAAATAGTAAGTACTGGACTTTATACCTGCATAAGTAAAAGGCTGATTTGTATCTTAGTTGCAGTACCTACCTAAGCACAAAAGAGCTTATTTTATCTCCCCAGGATATTATGTCAGTATTTGTTGCTTATTACACATACTTGTATTTGGATGCACCAGAGAATTGAGTTATCTGACCATTAAAGCTTTTATCCACCATTTACCCTCCCTTCTTTTGACGCTCCTGAACCAAGAAATAGCAGACATCCTGATGTGTCCTGTTACCTTCCCGGAGATTCTAGGCACAATGTCTAAGATGGCATTAGGAAGAACGCTAGGGAATGAAGGTATACCTCTAAAGCTTTATAAGATGGGAGATCAGATACTGTTTCGGTCTTCTCCAAGATTTTAACCATATTTGTTTCTGGGGAATTTTTTCCTTTATCTTTGAATGCAGTAATCCTGGATATAACCCACAAACCAGGGAAGAGTCTGGCTCATTCTTCATATAGACCCATTGCCATTTTAAATCATGATTAAATCTAGTCATGACAATAGTAGCAAAAAGACTGATGGGATGAATTCCAAGGATTATTCATCTTGACCAAACTGGATTTGTTTTAAAGAAAGAACTCCCTTTTACAATTTGAATAAAAAACTCTTTTATTAATAGAGAACTTCTGATTCCAGTCATACATTGTTGCTGTTGGGAAGTCTTGATGTCGTGAAGGTTTATAAAAGAGCTTGATGGGACATTTTGTGGGAGTTATTAGGTCATTAAAGGTTTCATATAGGTTGTAAGACCATCCTTTGGAAGCCCTACAGAGGTTCCTTAGCCAGGCTAAAATGAAACAATTTCCTCTCTGATCCATTTAACTTAAGAAGAGGAACATGGGCTTTTCACATACTCCACTGTCATTTACAATTTGCTTTGAAGTTTTAACCATCTTATAAGACAAAATGCCTTCTCTAGGATACAGACACAAGGGTACATCACACAAATTATCCCATTATACAGGTGAACTAATGGTCTGTATCACCAATCCTGAGGAAGAGTTAACAAATCTGTTTCAGGAATTTGAATCATTCCCTCCAGTGGAGTTCTTTTGAGTTTATACTCTTAACTTCCAATGGATGTGGCCGGAGCATTTTAAAAAAAGGAAGCTATCCCCTCACAGTTCAAATGTTCATATCTGTAGAACCAAAAGTGCTACTAGAAAACTGTAAATGAGAAACTATTTAGCACAAAGTAATCTCTGCAGCGGTTGCATTCATTCATTTCTATGTATTAAATTGGATTTTATAGGTCACAATGTTTGTTTGTTTGTCTTTCGGCTTTTTCCCGGTAAGGGGTCGCCACAGCGGATCTCCGGTCTGTGAATGATTGGCAGTAGATTTTTACGAAACACCGAGGTGCCAGCTTGACACCCAACCTTCAACATAGGCACGCCCATTTATGCACGCATGTCTTTCGAATGCTACCCAACCGCGGGGAGGACATGCAGACTCCACAAAGAAGGCACACCCAAGCCACGCCGAGAATCAAACGGGAGAACCTCTTGCTGTGAGGTAACAATGCTACCACCGTACCACCGCGGCATTCACAGTAAGAGTAAATAATAATTCCTGTAATGTTGTATAAACAGCTTGCAGCACCTGTCACCATTCAAGCACCATACTTACTGCCAGCACCATTTTCTTCATACAGCTATGCGGTTTCATATGAGGTTAAGCAATTCTCTCTCTGTCACTTGACTGAGATAGTTATGGAAACATACAAATTATTACAATACAATTAATAATATACAAAGAATATTCAATCTATTATACTGGATCTCTCTCAGGTTATAAATTAATCCAGAAAAAAATAAGTGTGTTAAAATTAGTTATGTTCCCTCCCTCCACATCCTACTGGAGATCCCTTTTTCTACCAGGTGTGATAGTATTGCCTACATGGGGATTCAGCTTTATTAAACTTTAGAAGCACTCCTTCCTGTAGTATGAGCAGTATAGCCAGGGCCAAGAGAACACTTAATACCCCCAGAGAGAGACACACAGATGAGTATAGAATTATGCTTACTGTCTCTAACAAGTTATTGCTAATACCGAGGTGTGTAACTAAATAAAGATAATTTACATTATTGGCTGCAATGCAAATTCAAATAGTTTTAAACTCCCATAAAGTTGCATAAGACATTCTAATGTCTCATTCACTTGATAGAGGCATACTTTCTTGGGCTCTGGCAGATTGGATGCACTTGTTTTGGGGCTGCCATAACTTTTGCAACTTTAAGGTGTCATTGAAGAGTATTTGTTTAGTTATATGGACATGTCAAATGTTAATCACAAAGGCCATTTTTTTGCTGGGGCATGTACCTACCTTCCCAACATGAAACCACTACCGAAAACTGGTTGTGAAAAATGGTATTACCTACTTTGCCACTCACTTCTCTCATTTTTTAGTTTTCTAAGAGAAAAAAATGCATTACCAGAAGATGGAAGACCACTTATTTTTCATCATTACTTTATTTTACTTCATTATTGAATGGGTTTTCTTTAAAGGAGCTATCAATGACAAACCATAGTCTAAAAAAAGCATGTGTAAAGTTTCTTTTTTTCTGGTTGAGATTTACTTTAGAACATTAAAGGGCTTTGAAAGACTTATAGCTTCCAATTATTCAGGACTTGGTCTCCTGCTTCAGTCTATCACCCGGATATATTTTACATTGGAATTATTCATTTCTTGGTTTCCTGTAAAAAAGGTTGTTAATTAAAAAAAAACTGAAAAAAGCACAATATTTCACATTCTTTCATGTTATCAGTTTTTCAATGCAGTACCACTACTATGTTAAAAAGGATCTATATCACATTATCGGCGATGAAAAAAGCAAATGCTCTTTCATCGATCTGATAATGTCGAAAGGAGTAAAAAGTGAAGTCACGGAACATCGATTTTTTTTCCCAGGGAATTTTTTTTTTTGCGGAGCAACAAATTTTTTCCCTGGGAAAAAAAATTGTTGTTCCATGTGTTCGCTTTTTGTAATTTCGATATTATAGGTTCGATGAAAGAGCGTTCACTCTTTTCATTGTGCGATAATATGATATAGATGCATTAAAAAGTATCTTTGACTGTCCCTGGTTATTTCTCAGTTTGTCCCTGACTTTGGTGGTGAACTTTTGAGATCTTGGTTAATGGCAGTCTTCAGATGTTTCAGTCAGAAAGGCAGCAACACAGATAAGTTCATGCCAATGTTAACATTTTGCAAGGGCAAATTTATAAAATTCAAAAATAAATAACAATAATCAAAAAAAAGGAAATTCGCTCCTGTACTTTGGATTTCTCAATCCCGTCCTCTCTTTAACTGTGGGAGAGAAGTGGTAGGTAGGTTAAAAGAGTAGTGAAGGTATATGTGCTAGGATAGGGATCAGCCATTGTAATCAGGTTTTAAAGTTGGGGGGGGGGTTAAGGATAGGTTACTGGCAACTACAGATTAAGTATTGGTAGAAGGGTTATTTCAGCCAGTGATCTGAGTTTGCCCGCCCAATGTCATTTGGGTGCCTTCTGAGGTTTTCTTGAAAGATGGAGAGGGTGAAAGTGACAGCAGTTGAGGAAGGATGGTTAGGTAGCAATAAGGAGGCTATGGTAGCTGCATATTGATGATCAAAGGCTGGGAGGTTAATGATACGGGAAGCGCTTATCTTGAATTTGCTGTTTGTAAGATGGTGAATGTTGTGCAACTCAAGTGGAAGTAGCACACCATTGCCATGCAGGCTGAGGCATTTTTATCACTAACCATATAGCCAGATGCAAGTGTCCAAAGTCAGTGAGTCAATTAAGTAGGGGAGAGGGCAAGGAAAGGCAGGAGATGCCAGATGACGACATAGTGGAAGCATCACAGAGTAGAGAGAAAATACATCACAAGACACTGGTGAAGAAATTCACTGGAGCCTGAACAACTGCTGCTAATAATCCTGATGTTTCTTTACATGATGAAGTGGGACACAGTCATTTAGAAGACAAGTATGTGATGGGGTTATTTATGGACCTTGATATCTTAATTCGGCTATGTTTACAAGAGTTGCTGAAGGAAGGACAGCTTGAGCAGATAGCTATAGAGGGACAGACTGAGAGTGAACAGTAGTATCATTTGTCTAATGACAGGTCTGCTAGTTGATGGATAGACTGTTCCAACTGCCTTTTAGCCATCTTGCCAAGAAGCAGGTGAGGTCACAGCTTGGAGTAAATACGTTTGGTTCAAGCAATAAGACACTGAGCCTGTCACTAGGACAAGTCATACTACATAATCCCATTTTGGTCAAGTCTCAAATTTAGAGAGGATAACAAGTAAATGTTTTTGATTTATTAGATGCAAACAAGACTCAGAGGATTGTGGAAGCAGAGGCAGCTCCTCACATTTAGATCCAGCACACAGGAAAATTGCATATTGGTTTTGTGCATTTTATAGCAATCATTATTGAGAGGCAAATGGCACCTCCCTTGTTGGCTTACTTTCTGAGGATAATGGAAGTTCAATGGTTAATGGGGGAATTTTTGGCTGTAGTATAATTAGCTATTTAGCAATGCAATACATTATTCCCTGTGATTGGAGAGTAGGTATGCATGCTTATACTTGGTTGGGAGCTCTAAATGAGAGAGTGGGAGTAGGCCCAAATGTGATACAAGAGGATAAACTTGGGAGACTGAAGGCTTTTAGGGTTTTCTCTGTAGGTGGTGTTCCCCTCCAGCAGGCTCATATATATTTGTTTATTCTGCAGAAGGCAACACAATGTGTTAGGATGATGGTAAAAAGATAGAGGTCAAGGTTTGGCTGGCTGACAGTGGGGTTTAACGGAGGCTCAATAAGTAAGGTGGGGCAGAGGTAGGGATGATTTTTAGGGATGCCAGGTGATTTTTGGCTTTTAGGAAGGGGCTTGCAGACCAGCCAAAGAACTTCCTTATTAAAGTATAGAAATTAAGGACATGTTTGAAGTGTTACATTTACAAAAGGGTAGCCTTGGAACTGATGTCAGGTTCAACTATTGGATTTTGTATTCAGTCATTTGTAGGTGGTAGGGAATGAGTCTGTAATGATTCATGGTTGGTTTAAAGTAACAAGACAGTTACGCAAACATTATTATGTGAGGTACAGGCAGGTACAGTAATGTTCTCTTGCATTTCTCATCATTCCAGAGATATAGGGTTTCACCTTTTGGAGTGATTCCAAAGAACCAGCCATGGAACTATTGTTTAATTTATCATTTTCTTTCCCAGAAGGAGCTTGGTCAGTGATCATAATGACAAGAGGATGGTAAAGGTTCAGTTTGCAACACTAGATAATGCAGCAGAGGTGATTCACTCCTTCACTGATCTTTGTTTGATGAAGTTAAACAAAGAAGCAGCTTTTGGTTGCTGCCTCTGTGGAAGAAGAATGACCTAAGCTGGGCATTTTTCATGAAGTTAAGTTTATTTTGATAAATCTATGCAAAAAGGTTGTGCAGCATCTTGTGGATTTGGGAGCTCTGAATTCCTGCGTAGAGAAGCATTCATGACTTGGGTGATTTCCTTTTGGGTGAGGAAGGAAAAGGAGGATAAGAAGTATGTACACAGAAGATTTTGCACTCGTGCAAGGAGCTACGAGTGCCTTTGGCCCAACATAACCAGGAAGGCCTGGCTCAAGAAGTATGTACACAGAAGATTTTGCACTTGTGCAAGGAGCTATGAATGTCTTTGGCCCAAAATAAACCAGAAGGCCTGGCTCAAGAAGTATGTACACAGAAGATTTTGCACTTGTGCAAGGAGCTATGAGTGCCTTTGGCCTAAAATAAACAGGAAGGCCTGGCTCAAGAAGTATGTACACAGAAGATTTTGCACTTGTGCAAGGAGCTATGAGTGCCTTTGGCCCAACATAACCAGGAAGGCCTGGCTCAAGAAGTATGTACACAGAAGAGTTTGCAAAATAACCAGGAAGGCCTGGCTCAAGAAGTATGTACACAGAAGAGTTTGCACTTGTGAAAGGAGCTATGAGTGCCTTTGGCCCAAAATAACCAGGAAGGACTGGCTCAAGAAGTATGTACACAGAAGAGTTTGCACTTGTGAAAGAAGCTATGAGTGTCTTTGGCCCAAAATAACCAGGAAGGCCTGGCTCAAGAAGTATGTACACAGAAGATTTTGCACTTGTGCAAGGAGCTATGAGTGCCTTTGGCCCACAATAACCAAGAAGATCTGGCTCAAAAATCAGGTACACACAAAATGTTGCACTTGTGCAAGGAGCTATGAGTGCCTTTGGCCCAAAATAACCAGGAAGGCCTGGCTCAAGAAGTATGTACACAGACAATTTTGCACTTGTGCAAGGAGCTATGAGTGTCTTTGGCCCAAAATAACCAGGAAGGCCTGGCTCAAGAAGTATGTACACAGAAGATTTTGCACTTGTGCAAGGAGCTATGAGTGCCTTTGGCTCAAAATAACCAGGAAGGTCTGGCTAAGGCATTGACTTACTTATATTTATTGTTTTTTACAAAGATGGTTATTCCTATTTACCGCAAGGCAAGTTATAGATATTAAAGAGCAAAAGTGGGGAGTGGTTAGGTATTTCCAAAGTCATAACAAAGTAGGAGATGCAGCTGCTACACTTGTTACATTTTGAATGCTGGGTGATAGCTCCAGCTAGGACATTTTGTAGATCAGTTGCAAACCTGTTGAGAGAGGAGGTAAGAAAAGGCAGTGAAGGAAGATTTAATGATACAGCAGTAGTTCCTGGATCCTTTCAGTAGAGCAGACATGATTCAAAAAGACTGGGTTTCCTTTGACGACTTGCAGTTGTACATGGACACATTGGCAGACATAGGTATGGGAGCTTATTTCATGGGAAGCAGTTTGTCACACTTTAGCCTGACCGTTGCTTGGGAGAATTGAGGAAATATGTCAGTCTGGATAGCATTTGTAGTTTGGCCAAAAGAATTTGCCCTCAGTGAGGTAGATTTTCATCTGGACCATTAGGCAGTGTGGCAGATATTGTATAAGAAGTATGCAAGGACTTGTGGGGGTACAGATATTGTTAAAGAACATGGTTTTACAATGTCTTAAAACTTCTCATTATCTGCTTAGCTTTTTACTGGTATACCGAATATCTTATGTGGGAGTTTCCCTCATTTTTGGGCTGCCATGCCAGATGTGGAAGCATGGCCATTTGCAGTCCAGGAAGAGTTATGGAGAATTGGACATCTGCAGTGATGTGGTTAGTACAGCAGTCGTGGGCTCCTTCTGGTAAGGGGACTTGTATTTCAGCATTGCCACTATTTTCTTCATCTGTGGGGCAACCGCTAGTGAAAGAAAGAGTCTGGTCTGTAGCTTTGTTAGCAAGGTAGGCAGTATACCTGTGGCAGTTTAAGGCAGTGAGGAAGACAGGACTTCATTTAGCAGCACTAGGTGCAGTGGACAATGCTTCCTGTAGTGTGAACAGAATGAAACACTGCTTAGTTATAAAAATAATGTACAGTTGTGAAAGACTGATGGGATTAGCTTTAAAGAAGTGTTTGCCTACAGGTAGATAGCTGCTCAGGATGTTATCAAAGGAGTTGTGTGATGTGCTGTATTCAGTTGAATTGTATGTGTTATACATCCCTGTGTAATCTTGCCACCAGGCATCCCACTGCCTAGAATCTAAGCCCCGATCTGACAGGTCTAGTAGTGCCTCACATAGCCACACCGAATAGGTAGGAGTGACTTAGGATGACCACTCATCTTTGCCCTGCAAAACAAAGCAACAAATAAACCTTAAAAGGCAACTATGCATAATCTCAGATGAAACTATCTTACAAAAAAAAAAACTTGAAACCATCCAAAACCCACCTATACTTCCTTCTCATCACTTCAATAGACTTTCCCTCAAATACCATATGTAAAACTTTACCACTAGAAAAGGAATGTGTATCTGCCCTCAGAAATTTCTTGACTGTGCAATGCCCACTTCAGAATGACAGTGAATTGCCTTACTGATTCTAGTGAACCACTAAACTAGTGATAAAACAATGCATGCTTGTCAAACCTAAGTAGTCTTTTTCAAGTCAGTCTCCAGCTCACTGGACACAACATCTCTTCCACATCACTTGACAACACACTACTCAATGTCCTTTACCTAACTGATCATTTTAGGAAATGTAATCCAAAGGTGTTGTATGCTATGCCATTTAAGAGTTGATGCCTGTTTGGATAGCACTGGTTGTTTGTTTGGCCTAACAAATTTACTGTTAGTAAGGTACAGTTTATTTAGGTTGGTTCTTTTTGGGTTGGTGAGCTGCTAGGAAAACTAAAATAGTCTGATGTGTGTGTATAACTAGGAAGGTAGTTTTGATTTGGATTAAATTTCCTAAAATGATAAGTTAGGTGAAGGACATCAAGTAGTGTTGTCAAGTGATGTGGAAGAAATGTTGTGCCCAGTGAGCTGTGGAATGACTTGGAAAAAGGCCGGTTAGGTTTGACAAGTATGCATTGTTTTATCAATATTTTAAAGGTTCACCACAATCAGTTAACCATTATACCTTATAATGCCATGGAGTGTCCATGAAGCATGTCCAAGCAAACACAAATATACAAGCATATTCATACCAAGTCATTCTTACAAGTATGCTTTCAGTAGGTTGAGATATCAGAATACTATGCTTGAAATTTTAGTTTTTGCAGGATGTGGCTCAGTCATATCAGGCAGTCACTTCATTTTTGAATATGTGACCAAAAAGGGTTTAAAAAAATCCGTTTATAATAAATATGCATCGGGTGCTCATTTTTTATTTGCTCATTCAATGCTCAGCTTTAATTTTTCATAACAGACAGACAGGCAGGCATTTTCCTTGGAATCTCCAATCCTCTCTTAAAGAAGCATTTAGTAGCATCTTCTATTCTTGGTTCTTTTGTTTTCCCAGATGGGTCCAGATATAAAAGACATTTGTAACTTCAATCTGTCTTTCAACTCCAGACATAATTATTTATTTGCAAGGAAACTTCACATTTTTTTTTTAAACTATTGCTGTCAGCTATGGACATTCGTGCCTAAGTTTGCATTGCATATCTCATGTATGGGGAGCAGTCTGTGATAACTTTACTTGTAACAATAAATATTGAAATGTGAATTAATGAAAATCCACTGAAAATATAAAACATAATATAGGCAAATTCTAAGATGAAGCTACTTCAGTAAAGTTATACATTATGCTAATGAAACATTGTAGTTAAGGTCATGGCCGGATACTCTACTGTGTGTTAGCTGGTTTTACAAATATATTAAACTGCGTACACTTCTGTATTACACAGATAAACTTACTATGTGGTTTACTTGTCAGGTTTCATATTGGGTCTGCAATTATTTCATTTCTGAATGGAAGCAGATCATGTAAAGAAAACAACGATTTTTAACTTGCTTAGATTGGAATTGACTTCCTAGAATTATATTATCTTACAAATGGCATATTTCCATTTTCTTCGCATTGCCCTGATTATCTCTCAGTCTTCACTAATATTATAAGCTATCAACAGGTTGTCAGTTGAAGCTGTAAGAAACCTGATGTGATCCGTTGTGAGAGAATGCCAATTCTGGTACTATCTGTCACAAAAGAAATCCATTTTCTGTCTGTTGCATATATTTGAGTTGCACAATGTATGCAAATCCTTTGTTTAAACCAAGGACACTGACAGATAAACTGTATAGCACAGTTTTAAGAATGAATACATATTTTATATACAATACGCTTTATAGCTGTACCAAATATGGATAAAACTGAAAATTCTAAAGCTATTCTGGGAAATAGCAAGTTATGTTTATATCACATTATGCTTTCTTTCACATTTGCTGGTTTTGTGCTCTCATGAGACTTTTCATTTCCTCGAAGTGGAATAAAGGAAACTGAAGTACTACTCGAGTACCATGCAATATAGTAGGAATAAAATAACAAGCATATCAAAAAGATTTGAAGTTTTGTAAACTAATTAGTGCATTGGTTATGAACAGATACTATCTACAGAGGTGTATCACTGAAAAACAAGTACTGTGGCCAAACAGAAACACAGCAGTCATACTTGACAAGTCAACACAAATCATGCTGTGCTTGTTCAGAAAAATAAGAAGCAACAACTGAATTTACATATGCAGATACATATATAAGCCTATGCATATTTGCAATGACAGACTAATGACTTAGACTATAAAAGGATCAGATAATCCATAACTAGAATCCTGGTCAGAAGGCACTTTATTAAAATACAGATGGAACCTGTTAAACTGAAAAATGGTACTTTGCCGAGTGAAGCATGGACAAATGTTGTTCTATCAAAAATATTTCCACAAGCAATACTACTTGTGCACATGCAAATGTATATAAATGGGGTATAATTAAGTATTACACTTGCATACAATCTTGTCTCTTTAGTAAGACCATGCTTCTATTTATATGTCACTTAGTTTGTCACATGCATTAAAGCCTTTTTAGACTATACTGTCTAGCAGTGTTTTGTTTATTTTTGGTACTGCATGTACTGCATTATCGTTTTTAATTATCTGTTTATGCCTGGCTATATAGTTTTTGATGGACCTATGTGCTTTCTGATGACGGCACTTTCATACCCTTGTTTGTAAAATACAATGTTTGTTAAGAGCAAGAACAGCCAGACTATTTAAATAAAAGAAAAACTGATGGACTTCTGGTAATGGTCCAAAAGATACTAAATATCATCATGTCAGCTCAGAAGATAATTCTGATTAAAATCCTTACAAAAGATAAATATTGGATGGAGACAAGGCACACCCCTGACAGTATCCTATACCCAGCCTAAGAATATTGAACTTAAATCTGAGAATGGAGGCAGAACTTTTGCTCCACAAATTGTGGAACCAAATGGCACAAAAAAGTGGCCCTGGAACCCCATAAAGTGGTAGCACTTCCCACAAGATAGTCTACAGTACTCAGTTTTATATGCCTTTTCCAAGTCCACATACATATAAAAAACAGCCTTTGCAAATTCTAATGGCCCTTCCAATATCTGTGCAAGTGTAAAGAGCTGATCTATTTTTTCAGGGCCAGAAAAAAAATGTCACAGCTACTCCTGAGTCAAAGGTTTGTTCAGTGGAATAAGTCATCTTTCTAACACCCCAACACAAGCTTTCAATGGGGGGCTGAAGATGAGGTTCACTCTATAGCTGGAGCACACCTTTATGTGTCTATTATTAAAAAAGCAGACCGGCATCCTACTTATCTAATCTAGATGTGCTGTTCCTGAATTTCATGCACATTAGAAAGTTGTGTTAACAATGAAACTCCAACAATATCAATGCCTTCAGCCAATTTTCATACACTCCTACAAACTTGTTAATCAGTGATGTTGAGTCACTTTAGTGACATCTGCAAAATAGAGACAGCCTTTCCAGCTAATTCTGACACTCCTTCCATGAGGATGGCATGTCCATTTTATTTATGATTTCCTCATTAGAATGTTCCTTCCACCTCCCAAAAACTTCCCAAGTTTAAGTCCAGTATTTTCCCTTCCTGATGGATAACTGCATTGGAAAATGATACACACACCCATCGTGGGTTGCCATATGGTTTGCCAGAACCTCTGAGTCCATCCAAATGTCTTTCTCTATGTCCTCACTAAACATCTCCCCATTTGGAATTTGCTTCAGAGACTGCCACAACTTTTGTATTCTTAATTGTCAATATTTATTGTTTACATCTGGTGAGCATCCTGCTAATATTACATGCATGGCTTCTTTAACTTGATAGCTTTTCTCTTCAGGTGTCAGTAGCAGCAGATTCTTAAGTTACTACCATGACAAACTCCAGTTACTTTCTGGATAAACCTCTTTCCTGCAATTTTGACTACTGAGATCTTAAAAGGGATCTATGGGACATCCTGTCTCCAACTTCTTCATGAATATAGGAGAAGCTCTTCTGCATTTGAGAGTTGAACTCATCCCAAAAAGAATATATGACCTAAGTTCTAATGACATGACTACAAAATTCTATCACTGGTATTTGTCCAAAGGTACACTAATGCAAGAAGTCCAGAACATCCAGACACAAGATATACAAAATGATTAAGAGAAAAATTAGAGGAAATAAAAATTCTTCAGCAAGGAAAATGGTCAGAAGCCTTCAGATGAAAATTTGTGTTCATTAATCAACAAATTTGTAAAACACAGTATATAGACCAAGAAACCATGATCTGTTTGGAAAAAGAAGCATCAGAGGAAGGGCAAAAATATAAACAACAAAACCAAGAGATATTGAAAAATTATTAAAAAGAAATATGGACACGTGAAAGAAATAGAGATTTGATAAGGTGAAATATTTATGCAAAGGAGAAAGACAAATTAATCAATGTAAAGAAGGCAGCCCTAAATATATTTGAAGAGAAATACAGGCAAAGACATCCGGATATGGCAAATTTCACAATAAAAAAAATATCACAAAGATGGAACATAGAAAGGAAGATTAGTAAAGTAGACGTTAAAATATAGAAGTTGAAGTTATAGAGTGTCTGCAAAGTGAAGGATTTCATGTAGAAGGTCTAACACATGTTACAGCACAGCAGGATGGAATGAGTCCCCAAAGCAGAGAGAAACAGGAAGCTCAAGAAACATATGAAGAAGAAATATGGACATGGGAAAGAAAAAGAGATTTAATATGGTGTAATATTTATGCAAAGGAGAAAGCAAAACTAACCAATACAAAAAGAGCAGAAAAAAGACAAAAAATCCACACAAGGATGGCCAATCAACAAAATCCACAAGTGTTCCAGTTAAAATGTAGTCCTTTAATACGAATAAAACTTCGACTTGAAAATAAAATGAAAAATAAAAAGCTCTAAACTGTCCCTTGAAGATATCCGATAAGCGCTTTTGACTGTTGTCTTCCTCAGATTGTATAAGACACTAGGGACTTCCATTTCCTTTTATATATGAAATTGTATACTGTTTGACCAATCACCATTGATGAATACTTGGCAACATCCAATCCTATCTTGTTATCTCAAGATTAATTTGCATGTAATCAACTCTATGCTTCTGTTTCCCGCCTTTATTGAGTATGTAAATTAGATGTTCCAGTCCTTCATTTTGATTGGATGTATATTGTGTTATTGATGATAATGTGAGCAAAGTGAGTATTACTCATCCATTTTCCTTTAATTCTCAAGTTCAATAACAGGTGGCGCTGTTCTAAACGATGTAGTATCCAAAGTAAATAGAAGCATTCATAAACACTCCAAATATTAAATCTTCAATGAAATTTGTGAATATAACTTTTTATTCATTACAGTGCTATGCAGGTATGATGGATCTTTACCTGCATAATCATTCGGATGAAATGTCACCCTAAAGCACATTTTTGGAAATCAAACAACAGATAGGAATATACTGAGGAAACCGAGCACTTTTGTTCCAGTTGGACATTCAGCAGTAGATCTATTTGTAAGACTTTGCACTAATGAAGTTGAGAAATTGAGATTAGATCCAGATACTAGACATTATTGTAATGTCACTTCTGAGGAAAAAACAGCTATCTCAAGTTTACAACATAACCATTTGATCTCACTTAGACCAGCTGATAAAGGAGGTGCAATAGTGATGCTGGATACGTCATGGTATGTGAACAAAATGCTGACAATGTTACAGGATTCCAAAACTTATACTGAAGTTTCTCATTCTGAAATAACTAAAGCAATTAACAGGATCAATTCAAATTTACAAGATATGATATTACATAGACAAATAGAAATGGACTTATATGAATTATTAGTTATTCCTAAACCAACTATTCCAATCATCAATGGTCTGCCAAAAATACATAAGAATTTAACAGACCCTCCCCTACGTCCAATTATCTCAGGACGGGGATGGGCTACTGAGAACATCCCTATATGTAGAGAAGGAATTGAAACAGATCTTAAGCTCCTTCACTTCTGTGCTAAGGGATACTGACTATTTTCTGGAAAAATTGAATGGTGCTATGAATGATGTAGTTGATAAAGAAGATTTATTACTGACAACTCTAGATATAAACAGTCTTTTTACTAGTATTCCAAATGACATTGGTATTGAGACAGTGAGACAAGTACTTATCAGTAAGAGCTCAGCTAGTGAAACCAGAACTATTTGTGATATGCTGGAACTAATATTGGAGAACAACTACTTTACTTATGGTAATAGCTGTTATTTACAAAAATGGGGGGTTGCGATGGGCACCCCCTGTGCAAATAGTTATTCCAATTTAGTTCTAGTAGGTTGGGAACAACACTTTGTCCTTAGTAGGAATAATCCGTGGAAAAAACACATCTTATTCTATGGTCGATTTGTAGACGATTTGTTTATCCTATGGAAAGGAGATGGAGAACAATTTACAAGATTTCATACATACTTGGATCAAACCACTTCATATCTTACATTCACTTCTGAATATTCTAGATCTAACATCAATTTTCTAGATGTTAGTATCAGTTTGAGTGATCAAGGTTTCCTGAATTTTGATTTATATAGAAAGAATACTTGGAGAAATCATTATTTACATAGAAGCAGCATGCATCTGAGACATGTAACCAAGAACATCATGAAGAATGAAACAAATAGGATTCACAAATGTTGCAATCAGGAAGAAAATAGAATTAAAGAAATAAACTTCTTGTGTAACAACTTGAAGGCCTGTTGCTATAAGGAGAAAGACTTACAATCCAATGGGAACATAAGACAAAATTATGTTGAATCAAATGATACCTCTGTGAGACTATCTCTAACATATAGTTCAGATAATGCTCAGATTATTAAGATAATTAATCAATTTTGGCCAGTGCTTACACAAGATCCACATCTAAAAGCTATAGTTGGAGAGAGACCTAGTTTCTGTTTCAAAAACAAGAAAAATATGAAAAGATTATTATGTACTAACATTCAGACACCAAATACAATAATAGGATGGAAAGGAACAATAAAATGTGGGAATTGTAATATCTGTTGTGTGATAGATGACAGCAACCACTTTATACATCCGGTTACAGGGAAAGACTATATTTTTAACATCAAAGCAACATGTAAAACCTCGAATGTTGTATATTTAGCTACCTGTGAGGTTTGTACATCATTCTATATAGGAAAAACTAACCAATGCTTCAAAAGAAGGGTACAGAGATATTAATTGGATATTAAGAACAAGGAAATACATAATGCGTTGGCACAACATGTTGTTATTAATAAAAATCACAAGTTTTTATTTAAAGTAATTGATAGAGCTTTCTCTGGTCCACGCAAAGGGGACATTGAGACTTTGACAGAGCTGAAAGAAACAAAATGGATTATTAACCTGAGGGCAGATCAACCCCCTGGTTTAAATAGCATAGTCCTCCTTAAAACTGTTTTAAAGAACAGAAGATGTAAAGTGTAGTTAATCCACTGTGCCATCTATAAATTTACAACTTTAAAGTCAACTGACAAAGACAATACTATGTGAGCATTATCTGACTGAGACCAAAGTCATTTTTCAGCTTTTGTCAAAGGACATTTCATTGCCCGCTTATTGGTCAACACCATCTTCTTCATATCTTTATTAATAAAAGGAATACATCCGTATATTAAGGAATGAAGAGAATATAATGATGAAAGTTACTTTCATATTTAAGAACAGAAGAAGTATATAACAACAAAATTATTGTGCCATCTATATGACAAACTTGTAATTTGAATTTTGTCTGATGATAGTAACAACAAGTGAATTTTACCTGATTAAGGCCAAATTTATTCTAGCCATTGTTAAAGGATATTATACTGCTTGCTTATCGAACAACATCATTTTCCTCATATTTTATACATTTTTTATTGGTAAAAGGAATGAACTCTTACATTAATGATTAAATGAAAAATAAGATCATGCTACCAATGGTTTAATACATGTTGAAGTCACTTTCAGTGACAAAATCAAAGTCTTTGCTGTTAGTGAAAGAACTAAAATATTTATGAAAAAAGGGAAGTAATTTCCCTCATTTGCTTGAAAGAGATTGGAAAGTGAACAGTTAGCGTTGCTGTTCTATCCGCACGCTTTCCTGTTTTTGGCAAGACTTTGGTATTTTAGAAATAACATCTGAAGCAGGCATTCATTGTATTTTTCGAAATAAGATATAATTTAGTTGAAGGATACGTATTGTAATTCCATAATTTTAAGTGGCATTATTTTGATTATGCAGGTAAAGATCCATCATACCTGCATAGCATTGTAATGAATAGAAAGTTATATTCACAAATTTCTTCGAAGATTTAATATTTGGAGTGTTTATGAATGCTTCTATTTACTTATTGATACTATATCATTTAGAACAGTGCCACCTGTTATTGGTCTTGAGAATTAAAGGAAAATGGAAGAGTAATACTCACTTTGCTCAAATTATCATCAATAACACAATATACATCCAATCAAAATGAAGGACTGGAACATCTAATTTACATACTCAATAAAGGCGGGAAACAGAAGCATAGAGTTGATTATATGCAAATTAATCTTGAGATAACAAGATAGGATTGGATGCTGCTTTTGCTTGAAAGAGATTGGAAAGTGAACAGTTAGTGTTGCTGTTCTATCCATACGCTTTCCTGTTTTTGGCAAGACTTTGGTATTTTAGTGATAACATCTGAAGCAGGCATTAGTTGTATTTTTCAAAATGTGATATAATTTAGTTGAAGGATACTTATTGTAATTCCATAATTTTAAGTGACATTATTTTGATTATGCAGGTAAAGATCCATCATAGTTCGAAGTTTTATTCATATTAAAGGACTACATTTTAACTGGAACACTTGTGGATTTCATTGTTTGGCCATCCTTGGGTGGATTTTCTGTCTTTTTTCTGCCAATATTGACTGTTTTTGTGACAGACCACCTTTAGCGTTTGGGAGCTAGTTATTTAATACAAAAAGAGCAGCACCAAAGATATTTGAAGAGAAATACAGACAAAGGAATCCAGACATGGAAAACTTTACAATAC
This sequence comes from Protopterus annectens, assembly GCF_019279795.1. NCBI lineage: Eukaryota > Metazoa > Chordata > Ceratodontiformes > Protopteridae > Protopterus > Protopterus annectens. The sequence continues at coordinate 679,956,622 of NC_056748.1, forward strand.
AAAAAATAAGAAGACAAAGAGGAAAAGTAGAAAAGGAGATTAGTAATGAAGAAGTTAAAGAAATAGAAACTGAGGTTATGGAGTATCTGCAAAGTGAAGGATTTGGTGTAGAAAATCTAATTTAGAAAGCAGCACAACAGGATAGAGCAATAGATATCCAAATTAAGGGGAAACCAGTGGAACAGGAAACAAATGGTGAGGTGCCATATCAAAATATTTTGGAGCCTTCCATAGGAAACCAGTATAAAAGTTCACTTGAAGCTAGACAGCAAGAGAAGGAACAGTAAACTGGGGAAACTCTGATGCAGTCAATGCTGAGGAGTGACAGGCCAGTGAGTTCCCATATGATAGAACAACGGACGGCACAGGATGAAATTGATGAGACTGTGTCACAGGAAGATGCTATAGAACCTTCTACAGAATGCCCGCAGGAATTGGAAAACAAAAGATGTGCCCTCAGTTTGGATGAAAATGAGCTAAGAAAAGAATTGCTTGATCTAATAGACATGGACAGATGGGTTCTGTTCAGAAGCTCGAAATACTGAAATCTCGAATTTCAGTATTTCGAGCCCAAGAAGCCGAATCCACATAATAGCGAAAGTTTACAAGCGTGAAATTCAAAACCTTGAATAATGGAGGTTTTGAATTTTGCGCTTCTAAAGTTCCGCTATGTTTATGTATTCAGGTAAGTGTGTGTGTGTGTGTGTGTGTGTGTGTGTGTGTGTGTGTGTGTGTTAAGGGGTTTGGGTAGGGCTGTGGTGTGTGTCAGTGTGTTTTGTTGCTGTGATGTGTGTGTGCGAAGAGAAATTAGCTTGTGTGGTGGTGTTTTGTGTGTGTTTGTATGTAGTGCAACCTCGGAGTGAGAATATTTAAGTAGGAGGGTGTGGGTGGCACAGCCCCTCATATGGGGGTGACTGGGGGCTTGTCCTGTAGTAGAATGATTGTGTGTGTTTGTGTGGTGGATGGTGTGTGTGTGTAGTAAAAACGCGAAATTCAAAACTTCCGGTATTTGAGGTTTTGAATTTCATGGTTTTTAATTGTCTTTGTTTTGTGGATTCCACTTCTTGGGCTCGAGATACTGAAATTCGAGATTTCAGTATTTCGAGCTTCTGAAGTGAATCCAGACAGATATATCAATATCAAGGAAAGAAATAGACTTCAGAAGGTTAATGTTGTTGTTGTTTGTCTTTCGGCTTTTCCCGGTTAGGGGGTCGCCACAGTGGAACTCCGGTCTGCTAATGATTGGTAGTTGATTTTTACGTGCCGCATTACCAGCCCTAACGCACAACCTTCGACGAAGGTACGCCCATTCACGCACGTCTCTATACAGAAGACGCTCTAGCTGAGAATCGACCAGGACAGCGTCTTACTGTGAGGCGACAAAGCTACCACAACACCACCACCACGGGTCAGACTTCAGAAGGTTAATAAAACCCAAAAAGTCAGAGGTCTGAGAAAACAAATGAACACAATATTTAGGACTGTTCATAGAGATCCATGCAATATAACAGAATTAAATAGGATATAAATAGGATATAAATAGGATATATTACTGTGCAGCTAAATTAATAACAGATAAAGTTCTACCACAAGAACACAGGGTAGTGAGGGAAAGGAAGGGGAGAAATCAAATACCATCATGGAAATATCGAATAGAGAACATTATAAAGCAATTAAGACAAGAAGTGTCACTGTTAGAAGACTATAGAAAAGGGAATAGATCAACAAAAATACTAAGAAAGATAGAAGTGATAAAAGCAGTGCACATTATTAGAACAGACCAGGATCTAACATGCACTATCGCAAACAACAAACTAAAAATTTCAGTACAGGAGGAAATACTTAGAAGATATGAAGATACATATAAAGGAAATTGGGAGATAGGAAATTCACCCCGGGGATCATGTCAGTCGCCCTGCTAGACAGGGGTCCAGAGAAGTAAATATTGTGGCAAGAAATATCCAGGGAATTGTTAAGGCTAGGCTTGCACAGGCCCTAGGGCCGATAGCCTAGTACCAACCTATGAACCTATGAAAAGTGCAAAATAAGCAGTTTATTGATGGCCCAAAAAGGTTTTATAGAGAATAGGGAAATAAGGTAAAATGAATTGTAGACAGCAAAAAAACAGAAGAAATAGATGCATTTTGGAGAAGTATCTATGAAGATCCCGTGGAACAAAACACTGATGCTAAATGGATAGAAGAAGTAATAGAAAGAATAAGAAGTTTAAAGGTACAGGATATGAAATGGGATGAAGTATCACCTAGAGATTTTGAAACAAAGTTAAGAAAAGCCTCTAATTGGAAAACTCTAGGCCCAGATACAGTACCTAACTTCTGGTTAAAAGTATTAACATATTTGAACAAAGATTTAGCCATGAGTAATAAATATTTATATGCGCACCTAGAACAGACACCAACCTAGCTAACAACAGACAGACAATGCTCCTACTTAAGAGTGAACCGGCAAGCTATCCTAAAAATTATAGACCAATAACTTGCCTTCTGATGACGTAGTTATTAATCATTTAGAAGAAAACTCAATTATGGCAGTAGAACAAGGGGGCAATAAAAGAAAGTCATATGGAACAAAGGATCATTTGTTCTTAAATAAAGTGATAGTGGGGAACTGTAAAAAGGGGAAGAATCTAAGTATGGCATGGATTGACTACAAAAAAGCATTTGATAGTATCCCTCATTAATGGATAAAAGTGTGCTTAAAAATGTATAAGATACACCTCACACTGGCAGACCACTTTGCAATTAAGCCACAATAAAGGACAAATTGTTATCTCGGGGATAAAAATTCAAAGGGGGATATTTCAGGGTGACTCTCTGTCACCGTTACTATTCTGCCTTGCCCTTAATCCATTAAGATGGTTATTCAACAGTTTAGGCCATAACTATAATCTGGCTCCTAGAAAACAACAAAGTGTAAAAACTTCTCACCTTCTCTTTGTCGATGATTTGAAACTGTGTAGCTCATCAGATGAAAATTTGAAAGCACAACTGCAAGTTGTCAAAACTTTTTCAGATGATATAAGAATGTCATTTGGTCTTGATAAATGTGCAAAAGCAACCTTTAAAGCAGGAAAACTGCGATACCAGGAAAGCATCAGTTTTGGACAAGAATGTGACATAAAAGAACTTGAGCAAGGACTGTATAAATATTTGGGAATTGATCAAGGATCAACAATAAAACACAAATAAATGCAAATAAAACTTTGCAAGGAATACTTCAGAATACTTAAATTAATCCTGAAAACAGCACTGACATCTAGGAACAAAATTCAAGCTATAAACCAATTTACTCTTCCTGTCCTAACTTATAGTTTTGGAGTGATTGACTGGCCCCAACATGTGTTGGCTAGATTAGAAAACAAGAAGGATGCATCATGCTCACCAGATGATTTATAAAAATCAGGGTATACCATAATTATATATACCCCATCCCAAAGGAGGGATGGGCCTCCTTGAAATTGATTATATGTATAGATCTGCAGTTGTGGGACTCAACACATATCTGCTGACCTAACAAGACCCAAACATAGTCAAAGTTTTGAAACATGAGGAGAAAAATCTAAGATGACTTCTCTGCTTAATCTATCAGAAGCTTATCGGCATCAAGCAGGAGTGGAAATCAAAACCAAAGTAGATAAAAATCAGGCAGCAACTGAACGTGCCAAAAAACAAGAGAAAGCATATAAGGTGAAGGATCAGATGAGAAGGCAAGAAATATGGAAAAAGCACAAATATAGTTGCAAGCATAGAAAACTTCTGGAAGAACCTCATGTTGATCTGGAACAAACACAGGAATAGTTAAGGAGAGGCAAATTCAAACCAAGACATGAAAGGTTAATATCGTCAGCCCAAGACAGTGGGGCTGCATACAAGTTGGTTTATAAAGTCCATTGAACATGTGAAAGAAACAGACAAACATAGGTTTTGTAAAAGTGAATTGGAAACATTTGCACACCTCGTTGCTGGTTGTGACATATTAATGGCAAAAGAACTGTGTACTGAAAGGCATAATAATATGGAGAGACTGTTGCAGTGGAGATTGTGCAAACATTATGGTACTGAAGTGGCCAAAAAACACTGGAAATGTAAGCCACAAAGCATCATAGAAAATGAAGAAGTCTACATCACATGGGATCATCCATTACCAACAGTTCAAAAGATAGATGCTAGAAAACTAGATATATTGGTCAAAGAAAAGAAGACAAGAGTAGCATTGATCATTGAAATTGCCACACCCAGTGACTACAGTGTCTTGTGTACAGAGAGACACAAAGTCATAAAATATCAGGATCTGCAGGCAGAAATGAGAGCAATGTGGAAGAAAGATACCCAGTTCCAATAGTAGTAGGAGCAACGGGACTTATAAAAAAGAATTTACAATCGTATTTAGATATGTTACCAATACATGTAACTCCATACGAACTGCAGGAGGCGTCATTACTAGACACATTGTGGGTGCTGCAAAGAGCACTACTGGCTGACAAAGATTGAAACAATACCAATTTCATGAACTTTAATTGTACTTTGACTTAGAAATGGGGTCCATTTCCATCATGGTATTAGAAACCCAAAAGACTTGGAGAAATTAAAAAAGGAGGGGATGGAGTGGAATGCCATTGCCTACTTGCCTTTCCTAGGGAGGAGGATGGGGCTTGACTGCACTCAGAGGCAGATGGGGCTGTATGTTCTACATGAGGAATTAAAAGACACCACTCACTCTGCACAAGAAGGGGCATAGCTGTTTTGATGGAATTCGTCTTGCAGAGGTGAGGCGATACCCTACATGGTCAGCCCATCGCATGTCTTGTCTCATGTACCTTGAGTGTGATCATTTTTAGGCCAGGGCAGAAATATGGAAAGCCTTAAACTACCCATGATGTTGGTTGCCTAGATGACAACCGCAACTCAGTTGTCTTTTTTCTGGTGAACAGATGAGGAAAATGAATGGTCTGTTAAGGGGGGGGGGGCAGAAAGGGAGAAAGAGGGAGATAGAGTGAGTGAGGTGAGGGTGAGGGAAAGAGTGTGAGGGAGGGAGATAGAAAAAGAGGGGGAGTGAGAGAGAATATTATTGTCAGAAAGCAAGTGAGGGAAAAAATCATTATAAAATAGCTGGTCTATAAAGTGGAAGGATACTACAGTGCGTATGAACAAAAATGTCATAGTAGAAATATTTTATTTTTATTATAATATACTGTAAGCAGTGAATACAGCATTATGAGAATGCCAATAAACTATACAGAATTGTTTTCAAGGGTTGAATTTTCTAATGGTAACTAGAAAGCAGGCAGGCAAAGAAGTTAGGCATATTACTGTTCGGGAAGCTCTTGAGCCATGGAAAAGGCAGGATGAAGAGCAGATACAAGGCAGAGACAGCATTCTCTTTGAGGTGTAGAAAGTAACAATAGACTAAATCCATGTCAGTTATTTAATTTATTGTTCCAGAATAAGTATATTTTCTTTCGTGGAAGAGGGTAATCATGGCAGCTATTTCCCAATCGAACTGCACAATATTTTAGTGACTCTCCTCCCTTTTCTGATGCTGTACAACTGTGGAGTTACTATACATAACTTCAGGGGTAATAAGGTGTGCCCCCTGAAAAAGAAAACAAAACATATTTCAAAATATCCAATGACTTTGGCTGTATTGGATGGCTTTTGAGTTTGTGGGATCAAGCACTTGCAATGTAAGGAATCATGTTCCAAACTCTAACAGCAGAAGTGATGTTAGGCATTTATTAGTTGACCTAGTCAAATATGTTTACAGATGGCCTAACACTAAGATGAAAAATCAAATCAGCTTAGGAGTTTTGTTTTCTTTACCAGAATTAGCATGCATGAATGCCAATGGACAATTCTCCTGTATGCTCTTTATCTCAAACCATTGACACCAATGATTAAACGTTACAATATAATAAGACTGGAGAACACATGAACTGTTTACATTTTCCTGACTGCGACTGATTTACATACGTGATATGCTGTGGATATTTCTCATCATTTTCATATGGACAAAACTGGGATCGCACACTGTTTCAGTATATTATAAGGAAATGCTAAGAAAGCACTATACCTACTTATGACAGATCTCCTTTACTATGTACATGGGAAACTCTCTGGGCATTTTGGTAGAACACTTGGTTGATAAGAGTTATGGGAATACCAAAACATACATCTCATAACTGACCTGATTAACTATGATATTAAAAATCTTGCGTAGACCTGCAGCAGTTCAGCTTTATAAAGATTAGATCCCTTCGAATGAATCTACTTATTTTTTTTGAAAGGTTAACACAGGCTGTTGACAGCACTGATGCCATAAATTCAACTTACTCAACTTGAGCCCAAGATTACTATTCCATGCTTATGTACTTCCTTTTGAATCCCAACTTTTTCTTTAATTGCTGTTGGGTTCTGTAGCACTTGTGCTTTGACTCAAGTAAACTATTCTTCCTTTTCCTCAGGGCCCATTCAGGCATGTTTACCTTCCGGATATACACAAGGCTTAAAAAACTACAAAAACAGTTACAGAATGTCAGCTCAGAAGTTGAAACTTTGTTCTTCAACTATCACCAAATTCATAGACCTAACAGCTAAACAAAACATTAACTTTTATAAATGTTTCATCTTGGCTTCACCAAAATGCATACTTTGCCCTTTAATATCAGATGAATGAAGAGTGTGCAAATGCTAAATATATTTAGCAACATGTGTGTGTGCGTTCATATATATATATATCTATATATCTATATATATATATATATATATATATATATATATATATATATATATATGGGTCTAGGTTACAACGTCGACAGATGAGAAGACCGACAGCGAAATCACCGACGCGAGAAGATCGACGGATGAAAACACCGACGCGGAGAACACCGAGATGGGGAAAGGATGTGTAAGTATGCGGTAGTGACGGACATTAGGGTGCGAGTAAGGTAAGTGTGCGATGTTGGCGGTCTGTAGGGGTAGGGGTGGGTTAAGTGAGTTAGGGTTAGGACGCGAGTTAGGTAAGGGTGCAGTAGTGAATGTTTTGGGTTAGGGGCGGGTTAAGTGAGTTAGGGTTAGGGCGCGAGTTAGGTAAGGGTGCAGTAGTGAATGTTTTGGGTTAGGGGCGGGTTAAGTGAGTTAGGGTTAGGGCACGAGTTAGGTAAGGGTGCAGTAGTGAATGTTTTGGGTTAGGGGCAGGTTAAGTGAGTTAGGGTCAGGGAGCGGGTTAGGTTAGTGTGCGATAGTGACGGACCTTAGGGTTAGGGTTTCGTTAGGGTAGTGGATAGTTGTGTATGTAAGGTTTAGTGTTTGTTTGTTAGGATTTAGGTGTGCTTGTGTTGTGTGTGTGGTTTTTGGTCAGGGAATTTGTTTTGTTTATTGGTTGTTGTGATGATGTGTTGAGTGTGTGTGGTGTCGTGTTTGTGAGCTGTCGATGATGTGGTGTCGGTGATGTCGTTGTCGATGTTGTGTGCTGTCGGTGTTATAACCTAGAACCATATATATATATATATATAGATATAGATATATATATACATATATATATATATTTGGAAATGTATGCAAAATCTATCATTTTGCAGTTTCTTTGCAAAGTGTTGCTTGCAAGTCTGACATCTATTCAATTCTTTCTAGAAACAAATCTTTGTTAATCCCTTCAGACTATGCTAACATGTGCATACTGCATGTATATAACCAAAGATACTGATTTCATGATGCAGAACCTTTATATATTTCCACGATAACTTCATTAGCAGCTATGTGTACTTTGTTGCTAAGTACTTGGAACTTGTTGTGTTGGAAGTGTCTGATGTTAATTACAACTTGTTACCCTATCAGGTGCAGAAGCAGTTTTTAATATGACCAATGTTTTAGTGAATATTTCATCTGCAAGTATCAGTGATTAGGAAAGAGCCAAAATGTAATTAAATATACTTTATGTATGTAACAGTGGAAAGCACATGTAGGGGATGGTGCAGTGGTGCGGTGGCGCAGCAGTTTGCGTTGTCGCCTCACAGCAAGAAGTTCTCCGGTTTGATTCTCAGTGCCTTCTGTATGGAGTCTACATGTCCTCCATATGTTCATGTGGGTTTTTTCCCATGTTACAAAGCCATGTGTCTGGAGCATTTTTCTCCGGGATTCCCCTGAAAATTGGCTCGCCCCAGGTCAGACCTTCCTGGCAAACAAATGGTAAATAACATAAATAAATAAACATATACTTTTCACTGCTATCTGGGTAGAGAGTTCTTCAGGCAGCAATAGGCTTTGGTAAAAAAAATGAAACAAAGGTCGTATAAGCTAATCAATGAGAATTAGGATTCTTAGAATCATATTATACAATGACTGGCCATTAGCATTTAAAAATGTGCATGCTGATTGGTCATCCCAGGCAGTGTACCTGTTGTAAAGTCTAGTATATACCAATAGAAAAAAGTCCAGTTTCCAGGATTTTCTTCTACTAATATATGCTATGGCTTTCCAGTTTTCTTGTGCTATCACATCGAGAAACAAGAAATTTTAAATCTAGAGAGTTTAGAAGTACAAAAAAGAAACAAGGAAAATTGGGTAGATTATGCAAAATTAAAAAAAAAATGCACCAGATTTTCCTTGTATTTCTGTCCTGTCTCTCTCATACCTCTAAACTGTCTGGATTTTCATTTTTTTTTTTTTTAAATAAAGCAATGGAGATCTTCCTTTCTCCTTGACTTGCTTTCCGAAGCACTGATGTACATAAAAAAAGCTCCATGATACCAGAAAAAAGCACCAGAAAACCACATCGCTATTATACAAAGATATTAATTAAGAAAAAATAAGTACATTTTTTCTTAAATAATGTCAATTATATAATAGCAATAACCCATGGCTGAGTCTAGGTAATGCTGAATTTATCCACAGTTGGCTCTGTTTGGTCACTCAGGCTTCGAACTTGTGAATAAACCACACAAACAGTGGGTAAATCCAGCATTATTCACACCGAGCCATGGGTTATTGCTATAATAAATACCCAGTAACTTGTGTAAGGGAAATGCGGACTAGAACATACAACTTATTCTTAAGTGATATAAGATGCAGAACAAGGGAATTGTTGAAATACTCCTATATGATGGATTAAGGTGCAAGAAAGATTGACGCAAGACATCATGACTATAATCAAGTGACAAGAAGTGAAATGCCCTAGGATGACAAGCCTCTGAAAGGTCAAGGAAAAAAATCAATTAAGCATCCACATGATATATCAGTGTAAACAAACTGCAGTGTAATGAGTTCTGTTTTCTTAGTGACAATATTTTATTAACTGCCAATCCAAGTAGGATAAAAGAATATACATTAAATATTAAGATTCGTGCAGATATGTCTGCAATTAGGCACTGGCTACATATGCTTTGAATTCAAGTACATACTGAAAAATGACCCCATCCTTTTTTTCATTTTTTTGGCATGTGGGCATGTCAGTACTGAAGTAATCTTTCTTTAGTAGTTTGTGAATATTCTGACACTTTTCCAAGCCTCATATCAGATGAATGAACATTGTTCTAATGTGAGCAAATAATGTCGGAATCAATATTTGTCTAAATTTGAGCTGGTATTTCTGTAGCTAAAAACAAGAAGGGCATGGTGTCATGCCCTGATGTTTGCACATGTCAAGTTAAGCTCGACTGAAATGAGTTTCTGAACTTGACATCTACTGACGTACTTCTAAGGTGATTAATTGCAGAACACCAAGTAGAGTGACTTGTGGCAG
>NC_056748.1:679971377-680003877 GCF_019279795.1 Protopterus annectens
TTGAAGTGGTTTACAAATGCAGCAAATTACAAGCTTGACTACAATAATAGATTACATGCAGGCTCATTGTTACAACTTAAGCTGATACTGTGACTTCTGTGACATTGCCCATTTCCCTGAGGTAGTGGGGTACCACAAACTGTATAAATAATGAAATAAAGGCCTCATCTGGTGAACTGTGAAGGAAGGATGTGATCCTTAAAGGGTATCACCCCAACAACTGCCAGGTGGTCTGTAATACACAGGGTATTATCTACAATATGTGTGCAGGCAACCCAGGCAGTTTTCATGACTCAGATATATAGCACACATTAACCTTATCAGTTGTTTTTGATGGGTGACTTACCACATGGCCATCATGTGAGTGATGCTAGATATACCATAGAACCCCAGCTAATGCCACCCATCAAAAATCCACGCAATCAGACTAACCAGGGGTAAAATTATTCATTAGCTCAAACCAGAAGTAAGACACAGCATGTACTCATGCTGCTGAAGGCACGCTTTTGCTGTCTAGATACATCTTGTGATGCCCTGCAGTATGATCCCACTGCCTATTTAATAATACTGACTGGTTGTGCTATGTTACATAATATTATAGTTAGGAAGAATGTCAGAACGGTGGGATCTTGCACCCATTACCACAGTTAGCAGTAGCTGAAACAAAGAAAGAAAGAGAGGAGGAGATAGCATTAGCAGATGACCATACCAGAAGGAGGTGGGCTCAGTAAGAGTGATGCATGTAAAAATTCCTGACTGTGCTTAACTGTGCATATGCTGGCATTGTTGGGCATCAGGCATATGCAACCTAAGTAATGATTTACAAAGGACAAAATGCAGGTTTCATCTGCAGAGGTGGATAAAGGAGTACTGCAGTACATGCTGTTCACAGAGAAAATGTACGAGTGCGAGTGCTAAGCTGTAGCCAAATAAAAGGTGCGTTTATGTGTAATGTGAGAACTTGCTTTTGTTGGGATTAATGTGTACAACAACCAAGGTTAGTGTGCAGAAGCAAAGCAAGGATGGGGTAAAAGGGCAACCGCCCTGGGCACATGACTGTTAATTGCATTTCTGGCATTCTTCTTTTTCTAAGGCAGCTCTGCTCATCACTGCTTTGTGTGTAGTAAGCTGAATCAATCAGCTTGATGCAGTTTATAAAACTCAAATGAAGAGCTGGTGGAAGTAACATGCAAGACTGGAGACTGGCCCAGGTGCTAGATGAGCCAGCTACAGCACTGTCAGTGGGTGTGTGTGTTATGTGTTGAGGATTGTGGTGGTGGTGTTGTGCATTTGTATGTGCAAGAACAAACCCGTGCATATACTGCAGCACTATGGCTTGGGTTGTTGGACAGGTCTATGGCATGCATGACAGATGGTTCAGATTCCCATGGATATCCCCACCCAAGAGAGCTGGCACTCAAGGAGTTGCACTGGCTGTGCTGTGACCTTGGCTTGATGTTGGTGTTCTGTATGACCTAGGTCAACACCCACCAGCAGATGCACCAGCAATAACCACAACAATGGAGACAGCCTCTTCTTGGCATAGACACATCTACAATCACAGTGTTGCAGTGGAAGTCCTACCACTGCTGGAGTGGTATCTCACACATCCATAGCCATTTTGGCTAGCACCTGTGAATACAGCAAATGGCTGGCCAAACAGACAAATCTTGTCTCTTTACAGATGACCCAGAGAAGGCAATGCATGGGCTAATGTGTAGATCAGTCTATCCATTGATTTACATATGTGTCAGCATGCATGTCCTGGCTCAATCTCACTATCTCTACCATGACTGCAGCAGAACTAGCTTGTGCCTATATGATGTCCCTGTACATACATTGTGTGGCAGCTACTGTTACACCAAACTCAGAGGCAGGATGGTTACCACACCTCTAATGAGAACCATTATCAACTCTCCTATGTGTGCCCCCCTCCCCCACACAGGAGTGCTAGGACAAATGCAGACATCACTGATCTGGGGACCAACACATTTCTTTGATCTATAGTGTCCCTAACTACTTGTCCACCTTCATAATGATCTGTTTTCTGAGTATCCACAGGAATAGATACTATGTCCATATTCTGATTAGGGGATATGGAAGTCATACTCACCATGTCCAACATAGACTGCATCTCCTGATCATGCTAGATTATCTATGCTATCATTATTAGAGGCTACAGTTCTTCCAACATAAGATGGCAGCAGGTCTACAGTGCTGCTGCTGGATAAAGACTCACCCATAAATACATCAAAGCAAAAATCATATACTGTAAGTAGGATCAGCACCACAATTATACATGAAACTGTTGTCTTTGCAACTATAAAGCTATTATAAAAATGAATAACCCTGGCCATAGCTTGAGAAACTGGATGTGGAACTTGAATGTCCAATGGACCTGTGTATCATACATCAGACAGATTTAAAGAACATTACACAGACTGTGTTAAATAGAAGTTACAGCTACAGCTATAATATAAAGTATTATGAGCATCTGCTGTTTAATATCATCAAGACTTGTCCAGCTCTGTCCCCAAATCCAGCACTGCAGTATGGGACTCCATGGTGGTGGTATTGTCTTTCATTGAGGTCAGGAATGTCTCCATCTCTATAAGAGGTAGCTCAAGATGATGGATACCCACAAGTTGCTCTGCCTTTTGTGTGCCTTGACGTCTTCTCAGTGAGTGGCAACATGGATCTTAGCCAAGCCATTGCATGCAGTGGACCATGTCATAGCTGTGGTCCTGACCACCCTCTTTATTTGCATCAGTGACCATTTCAGCCCAAGTACAGTCACAGAAGGGCTGGTCAGCAGCATGGACAGTTAAGAGCCAATGGCAATGGAGATGTATGGTCTGTAGTGCAATCTCAATTTCAGGATCTGTAAATTAGGGCATGTGGGAGGGGGGTGTGGATGGGCCTCCAAACACCACTCTTTCTTAGTGTCCTGTTTTTTAAGAATTGCTCTATTGGCATGCAAAACAGAGGAATTAAAATTCTTGTTCTTGCAAGGTCAAAACAAACCCGTAAAACAGTCTTATACTAATATGCCATATATTATGCTCAATATAGGGGTTGGGAGGGTGGCCTAATGGTTAAGGTGTTTGCCTCACAAACACAAGGTGCAGGGTTTGAGTCTCACATGGAATAATTGGCTAGGCTTAAAATGGCTCGCAAGGGCAGTTAGCTTAGTACTAACCTATGAACCTATGAATTTGTGCCTGACAGTTGTATATATCTAGCCAGAATCTTACAGGAAATGTAGGACATTGTATGTATCCTGAGTAGGCTCTCCACAAAACAGTTAACAGATCTGAAAGTAGACAACAACTGTGACCATTATAATACCAATTTAACTAAGATTGTGGGTGTATACCTATTTGAAAGGAACTCAGATGCAAAATAGTAAATAACATTACACAGAATATGAGATTAAGGATGAATTTCCCATTCAACTGAACAGCTTAGCAGTCAGTTAAATGCAGTACACTTACAATGTACCTCCCGAGACAGACTTCACCAACACATCCTTAAAATTACTGACAAACTGATATCCCTCATAGGTGCTATAGTTTAGGAACAGTCAAACATAACATTCTACAACTGCATGGATTGTGTAAGAGGTAGGACTTACCAAATATAATCAGATATCTCATTCATTAGGAAAGCTTTTTAACAATATCAGTTTAAGGGATTCAAGTCCCTATCACACACTTTCTTCTATAGCGCAATTATGTTATATGCTTCTTCTAGCACTTAGACTGTGTAAATTTACACCTCTGGGCATGGTCATTATACTAATAAGGACTCATCTCATTATTATATCTGAATCACTCAGTTTGAGTCACAAGCACATCTGAGGAAGATCACAATTCTGTGCACACACGAGCACCTGCAAGAGGTTCCTGTTACCGAAAGTATGCATTACAGATTAGGACTGAGAGAGCATTCATCCCACTATTAACTATCTGAAGATGGACTTGTTGTTGAGCAGATATTCTCAGCATCAAACAGATGGGTGGAGGACTGCCATGTTTCACACCTTAAATTGTTATTGCACATATAATGCTTCACTACCTGAATTTTACTTTTTTATGTTCCATCATGACAATGAAATACCCATTCATGCCCATGGTTACACTGAGGTCGAGACATTCAAGAACTGTTTTGGACACAGTTCCCTTACATTTATCCTGAGATCTTAGATGGTGAGAATTATGGCTGGAAAAGGTGAGGACGGTATTCAGTTTAGAGTACACATGTGGTATGAGGAGGAGTCCAAGATTTTTCTGAATATCCTCAATCAGCATTACAGATAGGGGCTCCTACAGTAAGGCTACACTGGGTCCCAGTATAAGGTCTACGTCAGCAATATTTTTGCCAAGGCTGTCACCTATACTACTGGCATCCTACACCCAGAGAAACAGTACCATTATGAAGAAAGTGACTTGCCACTGCATCCCACCATCCAATTAATAAGAACAGTGAAATGGATGGGACCAGACTAGAGGGTCCGAAAAGGCACTGAGGGTAAGGAAACATGCCACAGTGAAAAATGTCTGTATCTTTGCACAGCAACAGACTCTGTAATAGTACATGTGGGTGATAATGCATTGAAATGTACCTCCCTGGACAGTATGAGAAGATGCATCGTATGTTTTGAAACTGTGCATCCCAGGCAGATGTGTGTCTAACATTCAGTAGCAGTCTACCTTTTCCAAGGATGATGATACAATGTCAGCAAAAAATAATTGACTTCAATGATTGGCTTAGTTTTTGCTGTCATTCCAAAGGGGGTCCAATATTTGATCAGCCTGTGCGGATATGATTAACAGACCATACTACCCCCCCAGCAATCATCTCCATTTGTCCCCCTCCAGTGGTTTTGATTATTGAAAAAGACATTATCCTCCCACATACAGCCTTTTCTTATAATGACAACCAGATAAAAAGTACCAAACATACTGTAGCAAGCAAAGGAAAATATGAAAGGGTTACTGGTCAATGCTAGAAGCCTAAATAAGAAACTCTCCTCCCTACAAGCCCTTGTCATCCTGGAGGACACAGACATTTGTTTAGTGACTGAGACTTGGTTTAAACTGGTGGAGAGGACTCCCGTTTTGCAAGACTATGACACCTTGCATAAATGTAGACCAGTTACTACACAGGAGGGGAAAAGGTGGAGGTGTCTCAGTCTTCATCCAGAAGAAAGTCATTTCAAGGCTGGTAATGTAGCATGATGCCCTAGAGCTTCATGTCTAAATAATCATCAGAAAGGTCCTGTATCATATATTAGTTAGTTATAGGACTCCCCTTATGACCCAAGAAAGTCACTGCACCTATCAACATGAACAGGGAGGCACTCAGTATTAAAATCAATACCATTTCCTAATGATCTAAACTATCCAAATCTAGACTGGGAACATACAACACCACTTGTGCACAAGCACAGACATGACTGGACTTTCACAATACAATTCCCAGAAACAGTTAGTCAAAGTATATACTTGGGGTAAAATCATCATGGGTATAGGGGCATCTTGCATTATGCCTTGCATACCTTCATTACTTGTTAGGTCTGACCATAGAGTGATCTCCTTTGAAATAAAATTGAAGCCAGAACCCCTTCCATCCAAGTTACCTTAAGAAATTTCTCTAAAACAAACTACCTAATTGGTACACTGGCAAGATTCTAACCCCAACCAACCTAGTTAACTCCAGTGAATATGTGGAAACATACACCATCTTACTTTATCAGCACATAAACAGCTGCAGAGATACAGCAGTACCCTATAGAAACAAGCACGGCATAAACCCCAGAAGCACACCCCCCTGGTGAAAAAACATAATATCACAGAGCTTTACGATAAAAAGATGAGAATTTTGACCAAAATTAAGAGTAATTCTCAGAATGATAAACCCTTTGTCATTAAAATAAACAGACAATTCAGGAGTGTAATAAAATCCTCCAAAGCCAAGTTTGAGGCTAAAATAGCCACCTAAGCCAAAGACTATAAGACCACCTATTTTTAGTTGTGCTCATAATCTCAGAAGCACAATACAGCATTGCACTGAGCTGATTGTGAATAATGTTGCCTACATGAGAATGAACCTACTAGATGATAAATTCACCTCAAACTTTACCTTACTCTCTGCTCCATCTGTTGGGTCTATGTGCTTTTAACACTTGGTTTTGTGTAGTATACGGAGGTGAGACTGTTTCAAGTATATCTTGTAGAATGGACGGGGGGGGGGTCTATGTTTAATGGTCAAACAAAATTTTACTCGAGCAGCTTTTCATCAAACACAACATCAAAGGTCTATTTCCTTGTAGAGGAAAAATAACTCATCGAACTGTCAAAGTCAGCTCAGACACACAAGAATTATGGTATCTGCCTTTCCCCACTGTAGTGTGATCTCGGAGTCTGTATATATAATTAGTGGGGGGATTGGGGAGTGTAGCCCCCCACATGAGCATGGTTAGGTGTACGGCCCTCCAATATGTTCCTGGTGGTGTTTTGTGTGTCTGTGCTGACTATGGCAGTTTGATGCAATAATTTTCATTGATGTACCTCTTATACCGCTCAACCTCTGAGTATGAAACCTGGACAAAGCCATAAATAAAAGTGAGATAAAGGCCCAAAAATAGGAACAATTCT
The DNA here is from genome assembly GCF_019279795.1 of Protopterus annectens. Classification (NCBI taxonomy): domain Eukaryota; kingdom Metazoa; phylum Chordata; order Ceratodontiformes; family Protopteridae; genus Protopterus; species Protopterus annectens. The sequence goes on from NC_056748.1 coordinate 679,978,037, forward strand.
TAAATATTGCTCTTACAAACTTAGAAAGTTGACAGAATACCAGGTTTTGTGTTAGCATGAATTTTCTGAGGGATATGAAGTATGAAAATAAAATGTCTGTCATTATTTTCTAACTTCAGTCTTTAATGATTTGCCACTAATTTGCCAGAAAACCACAATTTTATGAAAAATGACTTAAAACTTTGAGGTAAAAATTTGGACATTCTGCAAAAATCTGTAGAGTTGAGAGGTATGATGCCTCTACAAGGAAACAGATGTTCAATGTTAAGTGTTCGATGAGAAGCCACTCGAGTAAAATTTTGTTTGACCATTAAACATAGAACCCCATCTGTTCTACAAGATATGCCTGAAACAGTCTCACGTCCATCTATCACACAAGACTCAGTGCTAAAAGCACTATCAAAAGCTAAAGTACTGCATCAGTGGATCACAACAATACTCCTGGATACATTTTAAATTGCATGAAGTATGACTGAGCCTCCCATCCTCCTAAGAAACACTGTTCAACATCAGCCTCATCACATGCTTTGTGCCAAACAAATGAAGAACAGCTACAATCATTCCCCGGCCTAAGGGAGGACCTCCCACAGACTCAGGCAATTACAGACCAATAAGTCTGACGAGCATCATGTGCAAAGCCATGAAAAGACTTATGATGGAATTAATAAGGATGCAAAGTGCTGGATTCATCTTAGACTGGATTCATCAAGGGCAGAGCATGGTAGCAGTGCAAGATAGCAAAGCCCCTCCACAACACAAAGTGGTGCATAAAAAACATGTCAACAATTTCAGAGACGTATTTCTGAAGCACCACATCTGAATTATTATAATGTTGAGTTCCTGTGTGTTTTGACAGAGAAAATGACAGCTGTCACGTCCTTATATCTGCAACAGCTTGGTGTTTTAAATTGAAATGTTGAAATAATGACAGTTGATTTACATCAAATTGACACAAGTTTTTGCCATGACTAAAAATCATTCATTGTGCCAGGATTTCAGAATGCAACTTTCCAAAAGTACTTCAAAATTTCAGTCATATCAGTGTCATTCTGTCATTAGCACTTCAGAGTATAATAATTATCATTTTGCCGTTTGTAAATGTTCAAATCTTTTCAAATAAGGACACCTATATTTTTGGAGAAGTAAATCATTTATCTTGCTTCCTTGTACTCAGTCTTGGTACACTAGGATCTGTTTGTGTCAGTTCCATATTTTGGGGTGGTTTTATTTGTATGGGGCAGTTTTGAATGCAGGGGTGTGTCCAGTCCCAACTGTATGCTGACATTTCCTGGTATAATAGCTTTAATGGATTTGCTTTAACAGCTGCACATAAAAAATAGAATGCTATCATGTGGCACAAGCAAGGACATGTGAGACTTGGTCGCACTATAGCACCCATAAGCAATTCTAAGTAGCTACAACTTAGCCAGATTCCCCTTGCTCACAATCTCTTGCAATAACAAATGATAATACTATTAATATAAATTGCATATAATACTGAAATCACACATTTTAGCAATAACCCATGGATGGGTGTTGGTATCACTGGATTAACCCACAGCTGGCATGGCTTAATTAAACAAAACTGACCATGACTTAATCCTGTGATTCCCCACACCCATCCATGGGTTACTGCTATTATACAATAACATTATTTTAGACAGAAACTTGTTTACCTTTCATAAATAACATCTTTGCACATAATCGTGTTCTAGCATTATTCTGCATTTGCTGATGTTCTGCTCATGCGGATGGGACTTGCAACGTTCCCCTGCTTATACAGTACATCAGTACAGTGCAGGAGAAGCAGTGGAGAATGGAGAAAGGAGAATCTCTGTTGCTCCTGCTGTTTTTTTTTTTTTTTTTTACAGAATTTATTTTATTTTATTTATTTTACATTTGTTTACCGGGCTAGTCCAACTGGATATATTTCCATTTTCAGCAGAGGCCCGGGGAGAAAAGCTCCACATTAAGGTTAATACAAACAAGTCATTACATAAAGAAAGCAAATAGTTAGTAAAAAATACATACAGAAATAAGGTTCAATCTAAAATATAATAGGAGAAAATTTATACTAGGAAGGACATTTACTTTTATTTACAGTATAAGAATAGGGGAGTTATACATTAGTAAAACATTCATGAAGAGTAAATTTGCATAAGCAATTATAAAACATACAACCATACAGCGTTGTTAATTAATTTGTATCAGAGACTAATTAACAAAGGTGTTTTGAGATAGTTCTTCAGAAGCGAGTGAGTAGAAAGAGGTAAGAGAGGATAAATACGAGAAGAGTCATTAGTAGAATCATAAGATTAGTCGGGATTGATGCATGGGCATAGCCAGAGTGTTTTTAGGTGTTGTTTGAGCTCTTGTTTAAAGAGGAAGGGTGATGATGTAACAGTTAGAGTGGTAGGTAGTGAATTCCAGTATTTACCTATGGTGTTGGAGAATAGTGAATCACCTGCAATGTTATTGGACTTAGTTAGCTTCACAAGAAGTTTATTAGAGGAGCGTAGTGAATTTAGATTAGAATAGGGAGAAATAAGGTCAGAAAGTATAAGGGTGTTTTTTGGTTGGTGAAATATCCTGCGAACAAAGGTAAGTTGGGAGAGTAATAGTGTATTTTTCAGTTCTAGCCAGTTTAGTTGTAGATTTTGACAGTGGTGAGTTCTAAATGGATTTCCAGTAGCAAATCTAGCAATGCTATTGTATGCATTTGCTAGTTTAGTAAGTTTTTTTTTCTTTAAGTTAGTGTATGTGGGTGAGGCATAAAGAAGAGTAGAAATAAGATGAGAGTGAGCAAGTGTAATTTTGGCCTGTGGAGCTAGAAAGGTTTTAATTCTAAATAAGGAGCCAAGTTTTCTATTTACGGTTTTAATAGTATTATTAATGTGGTTATCAAAAGTGAGGTTATTGTCAATTGTAATACCTAACAGTTTAGTGGTAGAGTCAGGGACTATATGTGTACCATTATTGGAAGTAATAGAGAAGTCTAAGAGAGGGGGATTTACTATTAGGTCTGAAAAGCAGGAATTTGGTTTTATTGGCATTCAAAAGTAGGCAGCGTTTTAAGAACCATGCCTCAACTGTGGTAAATATGTTCTGTGATAGGGTTTGTAGTTCAGAGGAGGTATTTGCAGAGCATATGAGTGTTGAGTTGTCTGCATATTTAATACATGTAGCTTGAGGTATTGCTACATGTAAGTCATTTATGAATAAAGAGAAAAGGAGAGGACCTAGGATGGAACCTTGTGGTACTCCAAGATAGACTGGCAGAAGGGATGAAAGTGTGTTTTCCCAGAGAACAGCCTGTTGCCTGTTACTAAGGTAGGAAGTAAACCATTGAACAGCTTTGGTATCTAGAGAGATTCAAGGGTTTTTAAGAGCATATGGTGGTTTACCATGTCAAAGGCTTTTGACAGGTCTAAGAAGAGTGCAGAAGATAGGATACTATTATTGCGGTTTCTATTGATGCAAGAAAGCTGGACCAAACCCAACATAATGGATATAAACGTCCAAAAATAAGGACATATTTTAAATATTGTTCTTATAAACTTAGAAAGTTCCTGTAAAAAGAGTCAGTGCAGAACTGCATTACATGATTGTTCTGAGTCTGATGATTACTTCATATATGGTGTGATTACATGACTGATTCATACTTTGGTGTGTTCAGGTGCGTGACATGCAGCTTTGTATTTTGTGTTAGCATGCATTTTTGAAAGACTATGAAACCCGAACCTGAAATGTTTGCCTTTATTGAATGACTTCAATCCCCAGTGGCTTCTCAGAAACAAATAGGAGCAGAACAAAACTGTAAAGCAAAATCTGGACATTCTGCAATAATCCAGACAGTTCAAAGGTATGAAAGTATGCTGAGATTTTAGAAGGAACAATGCAGAAAAACAAGGCAAATTAGGTACATTTATGCTGCTTTAGTTTTGCAGAATGTACCCGATTGTCCTTGTATTTTGCTCTGTCCTTTAAGTATATCCTAATAGAAAGGTCTGGCTACTCAATGGTACTTCAGCAGTCAGACATTTTTCTATTGCTGTATGCTCAATTTACAATGGGCTCACTGATCTGGATGTCCAATCAACATGCGCACTTTTTAATGGCGTAAGTCATTAGTCTATAATAGGTCTTGTTTTATATGGATATATATGGATTGTATGACTTGTGGGTTTTATTTCTATTGGTTTAAACCAGGCGTGCACATGTTCTGTTTTATTGAACAGTGGATTGTCATTCAGTATTTCACAGAATTGTTGCACAAACATGTGCTCTAGAGAACCGAAAATGGAATCTCATCTTAATATTTTCATTCTGTAAATCTTTATTTGATAGACCCTTTAATTATTTACCATCTATGGTATTAGAGAAAATGTTTATTTATCATATCTTACTCTAACTTGCATTACATTGCATTATTTATTTATTTATTTAAATGATCATCGCATATATATTCTTCATTTTTATTTACTGTTGTATTTGCTTACACAATCCAAGTTAGTCCAGTTTAACTATCGGATTGATTTATTAATAGGTTACTTGTCAATCAATAAATACATATGTACCAAAAAAGCTATCTACCTCAGTGTCGGTGAATTTTCACAAACAATCTGGTATGAGGTAAGGGTTCAGTCTGTTTTTCTCAGGATATTATTTCCATTGCTTCTTTTAAGAGTCGCTCAGAAAAGCTTAACATTTTCAACTAAAAACTGACAGCATGTTAGCACGTCATGAGTGCTTTGTCACTTTTAGCATCCCATGCCATCCTAAAAGGTTAGCAACTATGTATGACTCTAAGTGTACTTCACAAAATGGATAATAAAGTAAACAGCATAAAAAAATAGAATTACATTTTGAATATATGCTACTGTTGAATATCATAAGTAAACAGTAGAAAACAGATTTCTGCAATAAAAAGCATTGAATCCATCCACAACCCTTTTTCTTATTTTTGCACATTGGGTTGGGGTGTCACTTCAACAATGACATTCATCTAGAGCCAATGTTTTCACTGCTGGGTGGCTAGCCCTGCTGCAGTAATTCTTTCACACCACACACACACACCAATAGCTAATTTAGAGTGTCCAATCCACTTACAGCATGTCTTTGGAATGTGGACGAAACTGGAGGACCCAGAGGAAATCCATTTGAATACAGGGAGGACCATGCAGACTGTGCACAGAAAGCATCCCAGCTGAGAATCGAACCGGGGAACCTTTTGCTGTGAGGTGACAACAGCATCCATTGTTCCACTGTGCCACTCAATAAAAGGCATTAAATAATTTTATAAAGTCACTTCCTGTTTATAATTTAAACCTCACCTTTAACAATTCCCCAAAGTGTTCAGCAAAGTGAAAGCAAACAGCTGTATGTAATCAGTGTTTTTATGAAGCTCTTTTAATATGCAGTTAAGGTACAGTTCTTGAAAAAAAAATTTTTTTTCTGATTTAGTCTTAAGCTAAGGCATCAAACATGCAAATCCTGTATAGGAAATTCCAATAACATAGAGAGGAACAAGATCCAAACTAAATGATTTATAGCACATCTAGGTTTTATAAGGTAAGACATTGGGTGGCTATGCTAAAAGGTGAGTACCTTTTATTATTCACATTTTGAATGTAAATGTGTTTGCTATGGATGTAATTAAATCATTTTTCAGATATTAATTTAACTTCATATATATATATATATATATATATATATATATATATATATATATATATAATATAATATAATATAAATATCCAGTAAACATACTCTGAAATTAAAAAAAAAAATTAATACTACACACATAGTAGAGAGTTTTACCAGAATTACATTGGACACTGACAGTGTCTTGTGCCTGATGAATGGTGATCATTCTTAATTAAATGTCGGTACCACTATGTCAGGTTAACGACACAAGTGAAGTGCTACCAACAAAATAATATTGGGAGTAGGGGTAGAAAGTTTTCAAGCAAATCATAAAATGCAGCAGCTAAAAAAAAGTTTTTTTTTGGTTAAAACTGTACGATTCAAACAAGAAGAGGTTATTTATTATTATTATTATTATTATTATTATTATTATTATTATTATTATTTTCATCATCATCGCTTTTGAAGGTTAAAAAAGGACAGATAATAAATAATAAATTAATTTAAAAGGGAAAGAAAGAACAGATATATGACATTTCAATGAAAACACAGTTCAAGAAGGAAAAGATTTCATGTAAACTAAACAGATGATATAAAAAGTGAAGAAGGTAGAAGCACCAATATCCTGTATCATGTAAACAAATGGAAGTTTTATTTTAAAGGCTAATAAAAGTGAAAAGAAAGGATAAAAAAATTAAGCTTAGATGGAGGTAAAGATGCAAGATAATTGTAAAAGGCAATGAAGGGAGGGAAACAAAGGTAACCATGCAGGAACCGACATCACTAGGAAGGCAGTAGGAAAGTGGCAGGTATGAGCACTTAACTTGATGGGAGTGACAATGTAAGAAAGGATGAAAACAGTAATAAATGTTATACGGATTAGGGAATAGGGTGAAGGAATGGGTTAGATGGTGGCATGTATGGGCACTTAACTTAACTGGAGTGAATTTATGACAGGGTGAAAACAGTAATAAAGTTATACAGGATTAGGGAATGGAGTAAATGAATGGGATTAGATACATTAGAGAGAGAGAGAGAGAGAAAATAAGCATAGACAATGGAGAAAGCTGGGTGTGTTGTAACTGAAGCTGGGAAGGTTGCAGATAGGATGGATAAAGACAGGAAGTGAAGTAGACATGACTCGGCCATTAGGGAAAATACCAAGTTACTGTACAGGAGTAGGGGCACTTGGCAAGGGAGTTGAGGGGAACCCAATGACAGCGAAACTAGTCTTCTGGCTCATACTTAGTAAGATATACAAGGAGATGTCAAATGCAACTACAGGAGATGGAAACAAGTGTTAGTGAGTATAAATTTCAATGAAATGTCAGAAGAGACAGATGAACTGGTTGTAAGCATGGCCAAGAAAGGGGCAGAGAGATACCAGTATAGTATGCTTAACATAGAATATGCAATGCATTATCCATTTTGAAAGAAAAATGACTGGCTCTGACAAAGGGCTTGGAACTTGTTGCAGAATGCATGAGACCAGGCAAACTGACTGGTTATGTATCATGGACTAACTACATCTTAGTCCATAAGAAACACTGGCACTCAGGGCTTGGGGTGAAACTGTACATGTTAGTGCTTCTGTCTTTAAATCAAATGGTAGGTAAAGGAGTAACAAAATATGTGAACATTGGATTAGGTCATCAGAGGGAGAAAGAAAAAAAAAGGATACAGAAAATTACACAGGAACAAATAAGATTATTTCAGTGCATGACCGATATTAGTATTAATAATAATATTAGAATTAATAATATACTTATAATTAGAATTAGTATTATTATGCAAAGTAAGGAATCTTAGTAGAAAGAGACAGTGCTGTAGGAAGGAATCAAAAAGGAGAAAGCAAAGGTTGCTGTTGTCATAGAAATATGGGTCAGTGATATTAGGAGGGAGGAACATGAAGGTGCATGAATTTGGGTTGTTCATGCATAACAGAGAACAGGATAATGGAGACTGAGGATTAATATAGAGAAAAAAGGTGTCAGATATGGGGCAGGAAAGAAAGAACCAAAAGCCAGCAAGATGGTATCACCATTTATTCAGAGGCACAAAAAGGACAAAAATACCAAATCATTTTTCAGTTTTCATACAACATGAAAGCCTTTTTCACTCAGTGAAAAAAAAAAAAATGAATTTTCACTGAGAACTGAAAGATGATTGAATGTGTGTTTTGTGACTTTTGATACTGATGGTGAATAATACCAATCTTGCTTTTTTTGTTTGTTTTAGGTTGGCTGGCCGCGCAGTTGCACGCGCGAGGGTTGGTGTTTTGCAGGAAAGAAAGAACCATAAAGCATGAGTAAATGAGTTGGCTACTAGATTAAGGCTCAAGAATAACAGCTGCAAGAAATTGGAGTATTGCTGGACTGATGCCATGTTTCAGTCAAAAGACGTAAAAAAATGAGGATGAGTGACAGGAGGAGAGAAGAAAGAAGTAAACAGAAAGAAGGTAGTTTACTCATGAGAGATATTAATCTTCCTCTGGAAGATAAGCAAGATTCCAACTTCCATTGAAGACAGATCAAAGGAGTTATCTGAGATCCTGAACCATAAGTTGTTCAACCATCTGATGCTGGAGTTTACCAGAAATGACAGAAGTGCAATGTGGTCAAAGCAAGGATGAAATGCGGTCTTCGGTGAACAGACAAATGCATCATTGTCCAGCAATGAACAAATGGGCAGGCTTCCATGCCTTTCCAACTCTTGCCATGTTACAAGGGTGCTACATGTGCTGCGTGCCATCCCTCAAGTCCTCATGCAGTTTTGTAATGACAAGCAATGGTACTTAGAACAAGGTGGATGTTTAATACCATTTTGAAAAAGGTGCATGAATTTGGTGCTTTAAGAATGGAGATTATGATGATCTGTGGGAAAGGATAAACAATGTACTTGCAGACTGGCAAAGAAACAAAACCGAAGAAGTAAATATGTAATAGGAATGGGTCAGGGATATAGTATATACGTTTACTGTAAAGACACTGAAGAGGAAGAAAATAAAGAACTGGATAAGTGTGGATACACATAAAGTGAGATCAGCAGTTAAAGAAAACTTCAGCCCCAAAAGAGCTAGATGGAACATGCTGAAGAGATGGAGGATGTACAGTAGAAAGAGATAAGTAGAATGGCAACAAAGGAGATAAAATAGCAAGCATAGAAAATGTAACACAGTGGACACTAGTAGTTACGTTAGGAAGACATCCGAAAGAAGGAAGGGAATTACAGACCTTGCGAACTGAGTAAAGGTGAGAGGGAGATCACAAAGGAAGGAAAAAAGGTGTTAAATAAGTAATGGACAGATTTCATAATTGTTAAGGTCTTTGTTTTCCATTCACAAAGTACAAAGTTCGATCCTGACCTCTGACAAATGCCTGTTTGAAGTTTGGATGTTCGCCCTCTGAGTCTGTGGGGTTCTTCCCACCTCTCAAACAATATGCTGAGTGTTTCTATCTCAAACTCACCTAAGAATAGAGCTGACAGCAGCAATGCAGACTCTAGATTGTGCCCTATGAGGGAAGATTTATATAGATCAACCTTTTTGGGTATATACAGTGGTGCGCAGTTTCCTCAAGATAGGAGAGCACTGATCATAGACTACATGATCTGGAAAGGCTAGTCACTTGATGGTGCAAAATATGGCTCTAGGTGATCTGATCATGAATTAAATGAATAATTTGCATTAATATTTATGAAGGAAAGCAAATGAAGGGTTATATGCTGGCAGGGAAGCAGGGCAGTGATAAGAGAACAGTCAACAGAAACCAATGCAATGAAGGAGAAGAATACAAGAAAATCAGCTTCTCCAAGACAGAATAACGGAATTGGGCAAGTGGACTACATCCACATTACTGAGGAATCTTGCCAGCTTATCAGCTCACTTAAAAGAAATTTTTCTTATATCACTGGTCATTATCAAACCACATCAGGACTGATTCCTAGAGTGCAGCACATATGGTATCCTTGTAAAATAAAGTTAAAAAAAAACATAGAAACTACACATCTGTTAGGCTAACAATAGTAAGGAATAGTGTGGAATAATCCTGATGGAAAGACTGGTTGTTTTACTAGAGGACAATAAAAACCGGGGCATCAACCAATGTGGGTTTATGATCAGAAGAAGCTGTCATTCAAACCTGACCCAGTTTTGTGACTGGGTTAAATGACAGCAATACAGGTTTGTTGCTGCCCTCACTAATATCTTCTCAAAAAAATGGAAGGTTGAGGTAGAAACAGCAACAAGTAAATGTATTGATTCATCAATGGATGGTGAGATACACATGGTTGCAGTAGTATGTAAAAGATCAGCAATAAGGAAAGTGACTAGCTGAGTACTGGGGGGGGGGGCTCTGGGTATATTTTAGAGACATACAAAGGCACACTATTAAGGACCAAACTGCCTGCTGATGATACAATGCTGGAAATAGAGACAAATGGAAGAGGCGAATTTAATGAATGATGTGAAAAGGTGATTGAATAGGTCAAAATGTGGAGTTTGATGTTCAGCACAGGCATACGGCAAGCGTCGTTTTTGAGTAAGTGCAATCCAGGTATGAGGAATCAGCTGGGAACTTGAAATTTATAAAAGGATTTGTGAGTGTTGATTACACATAGACTGCACTCCCAAGATTAGGTAATGAGGGTAGTGGCAGCAGATAACACAATATCTAGACTCTCTTCAGGGACTTATATTCCAAAAGCAAAGAGGTAATATTCCTGCACCACATGTCACTGGAACAAATAGAAGTTGAGAAACATCAGGTTGCTAAAATGAATTGAGAAGAAAGCCACTATGCATGGAAAAAAGAGAAAACACATAGTTAGAGAGTGGAGTGGCTAAAGATCTTCCATTATATGAGAGCAGAAGAACAGCGGAGGACATGGCATATGGGTGCAGAAGTGCATGTCATGGAGATGTGAAAGTATGAGCGATGGGGAAGGAGGGAGTACCACAGAGCTCAATAGTCTCTGTTCTGTGGATCGTCTTCTCCAAATAGCCATAGAGCTATATAATGGACTAGCAGAGTATGCTGCAGAGAAGGAATCCACAGAGATATCCAAACTGGCAGCAAGGAGCGCATGTAAAAATGTATTCAATATACTACATCAACTATACTGTAAGAACTCTAAGAAAAGTCATGGCTGTTGTTTAAGAGAAAATATTTTTGTACTTTTCTGGTCTGCTGGCAGCACATACACTGATAATTCATCATCACCTAATTTCAGGTTTAAATAAATGTGCCTCCTTGCACAAATTTTCCTTGGGAAATATTTATTAATGCATGGATAGATTGGGCAGCAACTGCCACTGACACAGTGACTCTAAAAGCTCCGTCATGGTTCAATGAGAGAAAAGTTTCAAATTTGTTATCATACTCTACAATGCTATGCATCATTAGTGCACTGGGTTTGACCAAAACTCCTATTGCAATTTGATGTTTTTACTGGTTTATTATAGTAAGATTCTCATACAACTGTATGAATGTCTGCAACTTGTTCAATAAAGATGAGGCAGTCTAAAAAGGTCCTTGATAAAAGAGATTGGTGTGTGTGTGTGTGTGTGTGTGTGTGTGTGTGTGTGTGTGTGTGTGTGTGTGTGTGTGTGTGTGTGTGTGTGTGTGTGTGTGTGTGTTTTATTATTCAAAGTGGGAAAAGCAGACAATGCATTGATGTAGTCCCTTAACTTGATCTCATATAAATTACTTTGGCAGTTTGAAGTGTTTGGTGGCAACATGCCTGGCCAAATATTTAAGATAAACATTAAGTGTCTGTTTCAAACAGAATCAAAACTAGACTCTCTAGATCACCATTACACAACAAAGCTTTTGAAGTAGCTGGGTTTATCTTGGCTCAAGTTAAGGGACTGTATTGGTACATTCTTCCATTTTTCATACTTGTCTGATTTCTTGATATGTTGTGTTTTGGGGAAGATCTTTCTGCATTTAGTTCTGTATGTTTTCTATAGTACCTCTGTCAGACATAAACTTTATAAGGTCTGGTTGCCAGCTCATAACGTTGTTATTAAAAATAATTAAAAGAAATACATCAATAGCTGACTGAACAAATGAATGAATAAAATAAATCTGTATTTGCACTTTTTCTGCTGTCATGAGCCTGTTTGTGTGTATCACACATATATGAAGAATAGATGATGCTTTATAAACCTTGGCTAATTCTTTTCAGTTTCAATACCTTGGAGGGAGGGCAGGCCACAATGGTGATCTGAATGGGCAAGATTTGAGTCATACATTAAACAAACATGTCTTTAGTTTTGCATTCCTGGAATCTGGCCAAAACATTTGCATTCAAATGTTTTAATTGATGGAGCAGCTTATTTGAATGCAAATGCAAGGGATGTATTTATGTATTTTCTCCTTTCCCGTCTTTCTGTGCTTCCTTGACATATTAAATGTTGCAGCTGAATGTGATTCTGCAACTAATTGTGCTTTATGGTAATTGTGGGTGGAAAAAGGGTCTACATACCAACACATTTACTTGCTGAAAACAGACAGATACAGTTACAATAAATAACTAGATAATTAAAGTTCTGGATTCCAAAACACTGTTCTCAGTGTAGATGAATTACTCAGATGTAAGTCTACTTTACAGATAGGCCTTACAGCACACAAAGTCACTAACACGGAGAGCAAGGGTGATTATTCATAGTCATTATGCAAATGTGCAAAGGTTATCCATGCTGTCCACAAATGGACACAGTAAAGCTACAATTCATAGACTTCACTAACTTTAAAATGCAATGGGCACAAATAAGCATTAGCAAAGGAAGTCATAATGAGATGTAACTGAGAAATTATGTAACACAGTATATTCTAATGAAATTTCTTCTGGCTTATTTGTGATTCATAGTCTAAAGTTCCTCGCTATCTGCAGATTCGTTATAAAAAGTGAAATCATCCCATTCTATCTACTTTGCAATCCACAATGGGGCTGTCACTTGCTGATAGCCTAGCTATTTTCTGATGTGAGTTGCTTGTCTTGGCTGAGGGAAAACCGCTTGCACTCAGCGGAGTTCTCTGACAAAGAAGGCAGAGATATATGTACAGAATAACTCACTATAACTTTGACAGACAGGAAATACCGGATAGCTTCAGCATGAACAAAGATATTGTAAGGATCTTAGTGCATATGTATAGCCTCACAGGGGTACTGGGAGGATATGCCAGCCTTTCTATCTCTGCAGATAACGAGGTATGCATAGCCATCACAAAACATACCACAGTGATCTTCTAGCAATAATCTGGGGGCACAGAAAATTAAGATTAAAGTCAATATCCTGCAATGTATGCAAACAATGCTGCTACTTCACCCTCACCAATACAACCCCATGAATTCCACAGTACCTGGTAGCAGATCAGTGTAATACCTTCATATTGTATCCTATGGTATCTCACAGGTTTCTGCCTCAAGGCTGTTTTAGCAGTTCCTGGGTGTACTTTAGGTACATGTGGGTCAATACATCTATTTTCTAGTAGTGTCACCTCAAGACAGAATCAGGACTATGCATACTTTTTATGAGGTGGCATGGTTCCCTGAGGTACTTGATGCAATAGATTGCACCCAATTTGCAATTGGGTCCCATCTGGTCCACTGGGGAATGATACCACAATAGGAAGACTTTACATTCCTGCAGCTACCAGCAGTGATGGGAGTAATATATTACAATAAATAATATATTACAATTTCTACTAACTAGTAATATAACTAGTTACTTCTTCAAAATAGTAACTAAGTAATAGTAATACATTACTTTTTTAGTAACTTAAATGTGAGTTACTTTTGAGTTACTTTTGCTTAAACCAGTGGTTCTCAACATGGGCAATATTGTCCCCTAAAGAGCAATAGAAAACTTCCGAGGCCCCTGGATCGTATGGAAAGTAATCAGATGTTAGGCAGTAATACAGACTTTGAAGGAGCAATTTGGATAAAAAAATTACAACATAATATTGGCACAACTCATAACACGTAGAATTCATACAATACCTCTCAAATATGCCAAATTTCTTGGCATTTCCCAGTTTTAAGATCAAAATTATAGGGTGCCACAAATTCCTGATTAGCCCCATTAAATCCTGATTTTGGTGTGCAGACAAGGGCATTGGAACCATCTCACGTTTAAGAGGCTTCAATTAAAAAAAACACCCCGTGATGGCGGCATCTTCTCCTTTAAGGAGGACCATTTGCTACTCCTTACTGACTACAGGTACAATTTCCAATGTCATTGACTTCATGACCCACATGTAGATAATGTCAGAGGAGGGGCATGATGATTCTGATTTTGGCATCAATTATTCTAATTCACTTAGAGATTTTGTGTCAGTATGGATTTTTGAACAATAAGATGTACTGAATTGTTGAAATCTTCAACACTTTAACAGCAAACCAAGCATTTGCCAGAGGCAGGGCAAAAAATTAAGGCAAAATCAGGAATAATTGGTAGGTATGACTGCATATTATCCTACTGTTTGTAAGGTGGACATCATGTTAAGGAGTTTGTGTTTCAAATGTTTCCCCGATGTAAAGAAACACAGATTAACAGATGGTAGCCCACAGAACTCTTATACCACTCAACATCTTAGCACAACAAATGTTAAACTTATCCATTAGCCAAACATAATGTGTGTGGAGGGGGGCAATGGTCTGTAATGAGGAACAAATTTTCAATAGGGCGTTTATAAACTTAGAATGGTTTTAGAATGACATATTTTACGTTAGTGTGATTTACTGAAGGATACAAAGAATTAAAACATTTTCGCGAAAGAGTAATACACTGCAGTCAACTAATAATAATAATTAGAGCTGTACCTGAGTGACATAACCAGAGAATTCTGCACAAGCATGGTGTTGCATTAAAATAACATAAGTGTAGCTCGTACAGGTTTTACAAGCTAACAGCAAGTTATTAAGTCCATGAATAGATTGGGAAAATATTTTATCTGTTCTCTACAAGCGTACATGTCATAATTAAAGTTTGTAAATATTAGGTATCTTAAGTCACAACATTAATAAAAAGTAAAGGCTATCAGCAAGAAATCCAGCATTTAACTTCTGCTTTAGGACTGAAAGGCAGCAACTTCAACTCTAGTGTGACTACTAATGCGTGCTATGGATGTAAACTCAGTCCGCACTTCCTGCGGAATTTAAACTAGCCATGCCGAGGTAAGTGTGAGTGAGTGCATGAGTGTACAAATGTTCAAGTATATGTGTTAGTTAAACTGTCAGTTCATTTTTCTGTATGAGAGAGACAGTGTGAGTGTGTGTGTGTGTGTGTGTGTGTGTGTGTGTGTGTGTGTGTGTGCGTGCGCGTGTGTGTGTGTGTGTGTGTCTGTGTGTGCGTGCGCGTGTGTGTGTGTGTGTGTGTGTGTGTGTGTGTGTGTGTGTGTGTGTGTGTGTGTGTGTGTGTGTGTGTGTGTGTGTGTGTGTGTGTGTGTGTGACATACCTCTCAACAGTCCAGATTCAGGGTCATAGTTTTGGTCTGTCTCATAAAATGTGTGGTTTCCTGGTAAACCACAGAGGACTGAAGTCACTAAACAATAACATATATGAGTTTCAGACTTCTACTTTAACTTAGATGCATACTAACACAGATCCCATTGTTCTATCAGCTTTCTATGTTTATAAGACCAATTTTTTAAAAATCTGTGCCTATTTTTGAGCCTTTGTCATCCCATTATGCTAGTCTTTGACGAGATTTCTTGTGCTAAGAGGCTGAGAGGTATTATACTGCAGGATTTAGAAAGTACCAATTTATTATGTTTTAAATTTAAAAACTGTATCTTTGTATTGTTTTGAAGTTGCATTAAACACTAAGTGATGCAGTTATCAAAGAGGAATGCTGTAAACAGCAAGGGCCTCCTCCTCCTCCACACCCATACTACTTAATTATATTAAGTTTGAGATAACCATATCACAGAATAAATTTAATTCCCCAAGATACCACACTCTTGAGGCTGGTAAACATTTCTTATCAACCAAATGTTTGCCATCATGTTTCAGTGTTGATCACAGCTACTTCACTACATATAAGTGGTATTACGTATGCTGCTTAATAAAACAATACATTTAACAGTACATCACATTCCACTGTGAAAGTTTTTACAATATTTTTAACGCGGCATTTTAAGCATACATTGCTATACTCTTAAAGAACAATACTGCTACAGTTCTACTTATATAATGAATACAAGACTGCTTTACAATTTAGTTATTTTATACATTCCAGAAACATTACTTTACTGTTTTATTCAGTCATTCTCTGATATTTAATTTAACCAATTCAGTCTTGTGAGGGAGCAGGAGCCCCTCATAGCAAGCAGTGGGTGCAAGGTAGACAAACAAATCATGAGTACAGTGCCAATCTATAAGAGGACACACACACACAGACACACATACGTCATATTATAAATACTCTCAGACAATTTGGGGGATTGTCAATTCACCAGTGTCCTGCCTTTTCGTGACAGAGGTATGAGTCAGTGCACATTTCAGCCTTGTTATTACCTTATCGATACTCTGCTTGTGCTGTGCTGATGAGGTCATAACAAAGCCGAAATATGCATATCCACACCTACTGGGGTTTGCCTTTATTGGCCTGAAATTGTCCATTGAAACGACTTAAAAAAAATAAGTCATAGGCATTCAGAATCGCCATATAGTTGAAACACCTGATGTTCATAAGGGTCATTTGCATGTATCCCATGTGCCTCTGATATAAGAGGTTTGAGAGGTCAATCAGTGGAAGTTCTAGCTTGGCTGAAGTTGTATAATTAGTAAAAAGTGCTACTTTGGTATTTAACATGAGTTCATACCTTGCAATTGAATGAAAACAACTACCCTGCTACAGGCCCCTTCAACAGCTCAGTGTTTCTCCAACCTAACAGCACTCTAAGTATTCAGCTGCTGTACCACCTTTATCTTTTATCTGACTGATGGATACATTGTTATAAGAAAAGGGCAGTCCGGGTCTGAACTGTCTGCAAACACAAACAGCTTACCTCACAGGCATACACATAAGGTACCTTGTGGTCTGGATTAGCCCTGCTCTGCACCCCGCCCTGTCCCCAAATTCCACCCGCCCACAGTGGTGCTAAATTTAAAGCTCAATAATCCACACTCCCCTTCCACAACTTATCACAGATAGCCCATACTTCCAAACACCACCCCTTCCTGCCACTAATCCTTCTGTATTCCTAATCCACAACCCTTAGCCAAGTGCTGTTAACTATCAACATGAGACCAATAATGTTACTAATTCCAATAATGCTCATTCCATATCTCCTCACCACCTATGAACATCAGCCCTACCTTGGCTTTCACCTCCCCTTATCCCACACCAATACTACTACTACTTTAAATAAAAAAGTTCAACTCATAGCTCTCTACAAACCTGACTTTTCCACTCTTAACAACCACCAACTAAACAGCTCTCTCAAAACCAGATATTATCATAAAATAATTAGCAAAGCCCTGAAACTAATAATTACTGTACAATACAGTCTGATAAGGCATGGAGACATCCACCCAAACCCTCGTCCTACCCATCCCACAAGCTCTGGCTCCCAGCCCATTATCCCCTCTAACATTTGTAAACTACAAGAACCCCTAACTCTCTCTTGACCTGTCACCTAAATATCAGGAACATAAACAACAAGGTCCATAATCTCCATGCCCTCTTACCAGCCTACTCACCTGATGTGCTATGTCTCACAGAAACCTGGCTAAAACCAGAAACTAAAGACAATGAAGTTATCCCACCAGGGTACAACACAGACTAGACCATAAGTCTAGGAAAGGTGGGGGAGTAGCAGTAATCTTTAAAAATACACTAGATGTCACATTATCCCCACAACAACCTCCCTTATTCAATAATGCTGAAACTCTCGTTATCAAAATACAGCTTAACAAAATTAAATCTATATTCGTTGCCTGCATTTATATCCCCCCAGGCAATAATACAAATACCCTAGAGGATTTCCTTCAATGGCTATCCAACACGTACCCCCATGAACATATGGTGTTAGGAGACTTTAATATTGATTGGAACAACTGTACCTCTGAATCTCCCACAACCCATGTAAACCTTCATGGCTATACACAACTCATATCCTCACCCACCAGAATAAATAAACCCTACAACAAAGGTAGTATCCTGGACTAGATTCTTATCAACAATCATCCAGACCTGTACAACACTGGAACCCTCCCAGATGATATAAGTGACCACTTACTCACTTAGATGATCAAGCATAAAGTAGATAACCACCACCAAATTCTCTATAAATCTATTAGAAATAACAAGAACGTCAACACCACTGATTTTCAGAATGAACTCAAAGCATGCAATTGGGCCATCCTAAAAAAATCTTCCACTGGATAATGCTGTAGCCTATTTTAATTCTAAATTCCTTGCCATTCTAGATTCCCACGCTCCTGTCCATACCCTTAGAGCCAAAACTAAAACTGCCCCCTGCTCCTAAAAGTAACAAAAAACAAAATCATAGCAAAAAATAAAGCATGGGACAAATGGCATACCTCAGAAGACCCACTTGACCATATTAAATTCTGGCAGCTAAGGAATGATACTAAGAAAGCCATATTGTTAGACAAAAAAAACTTCTATCAACACCTTCAACAAAAACATCAGAACAAACCTCAAAAGTTTTGAGCAGGAGTAAACAAACTGCTCAACCCCGGACAATCCACAACTCCCACCCCATCAGCTTGTAACCTAAAATCTCCATAGGAAACTGCAAATGTCTAAGAGTTTCTTCACTAAGACCATCCAATTACTAGCTAGCCAACTGGCTTACAGTGGCCCAAATCAGGATCTTTCCTTGACCACTACCCCACTCTCCATTAACTTCCAGCCTGTATCTACATCAACTATCAAATCTCTAATTAACAAACTAAAACCCACTAACCTAGCAGCTGATCTCCTCCCACCAGAATATCTACAGAAAGCGGCAGATGCCATTGCATACCCTATTTGTATTATTATAAACCGAACCTTGCCCAAAGCCACCATCCCCTCTATCTGGAATGTTTCCCATGTTATTCCTCTCTATAAAAGAGGGAACTTTTTAGGCCTCTCAAACTACAGACCAATAGCCATACTATCACCACTGGCCAAAATAATGGAAAAATGTGTCCATAACCAATTAATGCACTATCTCACCCAAAATAAACTACTGGCCAACTCTCAGCATGGCTTTAGGCCAAACCACAGCACCACCTCAGCCCTCCTATCCTTCTCAACTCCATTAACCTGAACCAAAACAACAAATTTACCTCAGCTCTCTTCCTAGATCTCTCTAAGGCCTTTGATATGTTCAACCACCAACTACTTATCCATATCCTGAAGAAACTGTCACTAAATAACTGTGATAAAATGATTCCAATCTTATCTGTCTGACAGACAACAAGCAGTAGTATGGCAGAATACACTATCAACTCATCTACCCATCACACTAGGAGTCCCCCAAGGCTCCAGACTAGGACCACTTCTCTTTTCAGTCTTTATCAATGACCTACCCACAATCACTCCCAAGGCCATCTGCATCCAGTACGTGGATGACTCCACTTTAATCTGTGCAGCCTCCTCCTCAACTGAGCTGATGAGTCTAACCCAGAATACTTTCAGTGATGTTGAAAAATGGTTCGCAAACCGTCAGCTTATTTTACACCCCAACAAAACTAAGCTGCTAATTTTTTTCCCCCACCTGTAAGTCCTCTTCACCATACTTTACCATAAGATCCAATAATGGCACACTTATATCCCCAGATGTTCACACCAAACTCCTAGGGGTTACAGTCGACAATACCCTAAAATATGATACCCATGTCAATCAAACCACCAAAACCATCAACAAAAAACTGGGCTCCCTCTATAGGATCAAACCTTTCCTCACTCCATTTGCAATAATCTCTATCGCTCGCTCACACTTACTGTCTACCCTTCTCTATGCCTCCCCCCTTTCACTAAATTGAATAAAACCCCTCTTAGCAAACTTGCACGCTGTTACAACCATATTGCTAGATTTGCTACAGGTACAACCTTTAGGACCCACCACTGTATTAACTTAACTCAACTAGGTTGGCTTGAATGGACTAGTCTTCTCCAATACAACCAACTTATAACAGCCAACAAAGTTCTAAATCACCCCAATAAGACACCAGCACTAAACAAGATCATTAATACCTACAGCAACCTGAGGTCACTGCGCTCTGCTGACAAACTGTTGGTTCAAACAACCAAAAGCATAAATGTGGCTGGTGACTCTATTTGCCAACTCTGTAAGCAAAACTTGGACCTTTCTACCTGCTGAACTTACTCTCCAGCCCTCTCTAACCCAGTTCAAAAAAAGCCTCAAACTACACTTTGAAATGCACTGGCAATGTCCCTGTTCAATACCACGTGGTTGGTGTTAGGTTTTTAACAGGGACATTGCCAGTGCATTTGAAAGCCTCAAACTACACTTTCAAATGCACTGGCATTGTCCCTGTTCAAAACCTGACTAACACCCACCCCCTGGTATTGGATATTTTGCCTAATTAAATATGTCATTTGACTCTAAAATGTATATGACCTTGCTTTGTGGCATATCTAGAGCTCATTACGGGATAAGGTCCTTATCTGTGTGAAACCATGTGTGAAACTCTCAGTAGCCTACCATGTTCTATAAATAGTTGTAACCTTACTGAAGACTGTAAACTATGTTAATTTCTAAATGTTACTAATGTAATGTAATCAACTATCTTGGAGCTTTTCTCCCTGGGCCTCTGCTGAAAATGGACATATATCCAGTCAGACCATCCCGGTAAACAAATGTAAAATAAATAATTAATTATTGTTTTTACATAACTCAATGTTTCCTCAGTTTGAGCTATGCTGTATGTTAAGGTACTACACATCAGATTATTTTATTTTGTCATACACAATAATTTGTGGCCACACAGTCAAAAACATCATCATTTTTGGAGTGGTGAAGGTGAAGTGGCAGCATTGTTTGCTTTCATGACAGGAAATTCACTTTAATCGTATTTGTCTTCTCCTGTATAGCTGTGTATTGATTCATAAATGTTGTTGGTAAAGGCCAGCTGTAACCATGGTAATGCACAGAGTATTAATAGTGTTTGTCACTGCAATCTTATGTTATGACATACAGCTTTCCTTCCAGAGTTCCACACACACATAATGAAGAGTTAGAGCGAGCGAGTGATTCCTCCCAACCACACACACACACACACACACACACACACACACACACACACACACACACACACACACACACACACACACACACACACACACACACACACACACACACTGGCAGAGAGCGAGCAGTCCCACATACACACACACATGCACACACATGCTGACGGTAAAAATTGAGATCGAGCGAGTGGTCACGTGCGTGCGCACGCACTTACACACACATACATGGTGACAGCAAACCTTTGAGTCACGCTCATGTTTCCTCCTCTGTTGCTTGACTTCCTTACTTGAAAGGCAGGGTGAAGGAGTGAATAATCTTTGGAAAGACTTATTCTGATAGAAAAATGCAACAGTGGCTTCCCTGTATGCTTTAATTGTTCTGTTGCCACAAAAGGTGCATGGGACAGTGCTGCAGCAAGTTGCCATACAATAAAGTAGCCAAATGTTTTTTGCATGTTGCTCTTTGTCAGTGCTCTGGATCCCTGGCCCCAGTGGCAGCTCACTTCACTGCACTCCTCTCTCTCTTTCTCTTCACTCACTGTATCCCTCCTCAGCCCCACTCTCTTGCACATGCTCAGAGCAAGGGTGCTCCTATTCTCTGTCCGTCTTTCATTAACACTCCAGCCAGCAGGGAGTCCCACATGGTCAAAGGTTCTGTCCTGCTTTCCCAGACCTCAACCACCTGGAGCAGCCTACAGTCTCCATGAGCCAGCCTGTATCACAACAGAGAGAGAATCCCTGGGACACAGCTCATCTGAAAAAAATATGCCTGATCTTAGAAAAAGGGGAAGACTCAAAACAAAACTCAAAGCCGTGGGTTACAGATTCGGTAGCACACTCAAGTAGACACTAGATTGTTGATGTCTCTCACAATAGATGATTACTGCAAAAAAACAACACTTTGCAAATAGAATATTTATGCAAGCATAAATAGCAATATTACATATGTTTTAATAAAAAAAATAAATAAATGGTAGTCTTATGCTTGCTTAAAGAGTCATGTGCATTGTCTTTTATGCTCCTTTCTATGTTGTTAGTACATGGATGTGTTTGTGCGGGTATGTGTTGGGGGGTGCAGAGATATGCATGCCTTTCTACCTGATGCTATTTATTCAAAAGACCACTGAAAGGTTCAGAGTTATAATCTTCATGCAGAAAACATGATCATGCATTACAGGACTCATTATATAAGCCAGCAAAGGAAGCTTGGGGTCTCGATGCAAAGTACAAAGTTTGAAATCAAACTCCACATTTTTGATTGGGATCATAAAGCATTGCAGAGAGAGGTCCACTGGCTCCACTTGATTTTTGTTTGTTACAGTGTTTATAATGGGCATAAAGCATTGCTTTTGGAAAATACAGCATCTGTTTGACAGGGAAAACTACTGTATTGCATGAAACTTTTGTGTTGCATTTCAGCAGTAGAATAAAGTTGTACGAGATCTTGATCATTGCAGCTTAGGCAGTTGAATTGGGGGAGGATTTTTTTTTTTTAATTAGCAAAGGTGGATTGAATGCAAGCTCCATCCTTTATGTATTCCATTTAAAACATTGTGCAGTAGGTACATCTCTAAAAAGTTCTGGAGGACTGCGGTGCTCACAGGTATGTAAAGTAACATATGTGGCTGCATTGTAGTTTGCATTCTTTTATGTTTTTTGTTACTTGATAGTAGCTGTCTGCTGCAATCTTTCAGCATGCAGGATGTTGGGAAGAGGAGAATGCTGCTAGTAAAAAGCTGGAATGCTGCAATGCCATGGCTGATGACGACTGGTTAGGATCTGAGGGCAGGCACTGGTAGAGACTTCGGGCAGTGTGCAGTAGAAAGGCAGAGTGATGGGAGACTGCAGTTTGGCACAGGAATGCTTTCTACACATGGTGCCCTGGATCCTAAGATGAACTGAGAGCCAGAGGCCACCATTACAGTTCTTAACTACATTCCATTTAGGTAGGTGAGGTGGTGCAGCGGTAGCACTGTCACCTCACAGCAAGAGGTTCTCCCATTCGATTCTCGGCTTGACAGCCTTCTGTGTGGAGTCTGCATGTCCTCCCCGCAGTCGAGTGGCGTTTGAAAGACATGCGTAAATGGGCCTGCCTTCATTGAAGGTTGGGCGTCGAGCTGGCACCTCGGCACCGTAAAAAATTACAGCCAATCATTAGCGGACCGGAGTTCTGCTGTGGTGACCCTTAACCAGGAAAAGCCGAAAGAAGAACTTAGAAAGTGCAAATGCAGTTGCTGTACATGTCCTGAGCAGGCTTCATGAAACGTGGGATGATTTCTGAGCTGAAGTACATATTCTGTCTTGTCACGTGTTAGCTTATTGTCACAAAATGTTGCAGAGTGCTTTGGGCCCCTCCCCTTTCTGTATTCCAGGGATACAAAAAAGGACCAGACATAGTTTGGAATGGACTATATAGTTTTATTATAATAGAAAGTAATATTCTTAGCTCATCCACACTGCCTATTAGTGGATGTAAATGCTACATAATATATCGAAATAAATGAGGTAAAAGAAATAGTCTTATCTCCCTATTGCGTCCCTTAACAATCCCCTATAATTAAAAAAAATAATAATGTGTGTCACCATGCACAGTAGAAGTGAAACTTCTGTAAGTAAGTGCACAGGAACTTATACTGCACTGTACAATTTGCTTTTCTTTGCACTTCAGAACTTTCACTTCTGTCATGTGTGGCAACCACTCACATATTTTGTTTTTACTTTATTTAATAACTTATTAACTTAGTCTCCTGTGAGTTAAATGTTGGCATGCATATGTGATGGTCCAGTAGTAAGTAACAAAAAAAGTCACATTTGAATCACAGTAGGCCAAGGTCAAAATGTCATACAACATCCCTTAAAGATAGGCTGGGTGATAGTGCAAGTGAATTTTGAAAAGGGGCTGTCATGAGAGCTGGATGATGAATTGGTACAATGTTGTGACCTCCTTGATGCAGGTTATCTAAAAACACTGATCTGACAGTGCTGTGAGACCATGACTGGGACCTCAGATGACAAGTCCTGTTAGGTGTAGATGAAAGATGGTGTAACCTGAAGGAAATATGATGTTGTTGTTTCCCCCAACTACCTGCAGTGCATTCTTAAGATGCAGCTGCAGTCTCATGGGATCTGTCCACACTTGTCTGAACAGTATTCCCTTCCAAGACTGACTCCTACTGGAGTCTAGGAAGTCCTAACTGGTGTACAAATGGAGACGGCCATGGATGCATGGTACACCTTCATACTTATGTATCAAAGTGATCATGGCATTAGTCCAACTCTGTCATACTTCCATGTAGTGCAGTAAATCCTCTCATATGTCCTGGAGGATTTTAACAATTTACAGCTAACTAACTGTGAAAGTGCTCTGAGTCCTAATGATGTCTTGTCACATTTACTGCTGGGAAGCCAATGCCTTCACTTGTTTCCTGCACCTGGTTCCCCTTTGTGAAGGTGTCACTATGAACACTTTTACCTCTAAGCTTCTGTCATCATCCTGAAAGTTTGTCTGAGTTTGGAGATCCTGGCATAGAGATGCATGGGTTTGCTTCTTCTAAAAGCAATTATTATTCTGCCTACTAATGGTTGTAAATGTAACCCCCTGCAAAACAACTAACATGTTATAAAGTGTGACATATAAAAGTATGAATGTATTCCTTTTAGGAAAAAATTGTAGGTGAAAACGAGAGAAAAATTCTGGCTCAAGACCAAAGTAGTAACAGCAATAAGTTAGTTAAATGCATTTAATAAACCTGACACTATTACTGCTGTGGTCCTGAAATATGAAAACCATCTCAAGTAATTTGAAATCTGTCCCAAAGCATTGTTACAGTTCTTCTCTTTCTATTTGCCTGTTTGAGTGTAGAGACAGAGACAATACAAAATTTTGATACTGAATGGTCATGCACCTATCCTAATACTTTGACCCTTGTTTTGTATGATAAGCTACACCACTCATAACCAAAGGTACTGACATGTCTCAGTCAGAATTCTAATTTCATGGTGTTAGAGTTAAGGTTAACAGAAAATAATGTGTCTGTTATGAAAATATAAATAAGTGTGGTCCTCATCTGTGGAATTTATTAAAAAATGAAATCAAAATAGTGAAGCTAAAGCGAACATTGTTTTCAGCATTTAAAAAAATGAAATTTCAGTGAATAAGGAAGACATGCACTTAAATATCATCTGGGTATTTCTGTAGCTGAAAACAACCACGACTGTCATAAAAATATGACATGCATCCAACTACAAAAATAATAGCAGTATTAACGGCAAAGTGTCAAAACAAACTTATACATTCAAATTTGGAATGGCAAAATGAGCACAACTACACAAACACGCACACATACAATTGCTCAAAGAAAACATGTGAACACCCACACATACATCAAATATACTACACAACTTCACACACAGAATCATAACTGAAACACAGAAAAAAGTAAAATATAAAGTATTAACAAGTAAGTGGTGCTATATATTGACAGTGGTACCTGAATAAAAATTTGTAAAATCAATACAAAATAAAGGATCTCATAAAGAGCAAAACTCCAAAAAGTTCAAAATGCAGACAAAAGAAGTATGGAAGAAAACCATGCAAAATATAAGAATCAATATTTGTTTACAGGAACGGATTGCACAAAGCTTTCATGCATCAATTTTTAAGAATATTTGAAATAAACACACAAAAAAAAAAACATTTGAGAGGATAGAGGAAGAGAAAATAACCAAATAAATAACCTTGATACCTACTGGAGTGCCACCAGATGGAACCTAAAGGTAAAATACATGAATCAGGAGTCATGTGAAGAAATCACATTTAAAGAAAGCATCTCTAATTTCCCTCTTTTTGCAGTGTAGCATAATTATGTATTAAGCTTAATTTATGACACAGCTATGCTGGACAATAATAGCCCATTTTTTCCATTAAGATCAATGCATGTAACAAATACCACATGTTGT
>NC_056748.1:680011377-680026377 GCF_019279795.1 Protopterus annectens
ACATAGCCAGTTTAGTGTCAGATATTGTTTAAGTCTAGTCTTGAATTGACTCAGGGAGTTGAGCAAAGGAATTTCAGTTGGAAGAGAGTTCCAGGATCTGCCTACAGAGTTTGCGAAGAGAGAGTCACAAGCGGAGTTATTAGTTTTGATAGTCTGGACTAGTAATTTATTAAATGATTGAAGAGGTCGTGGATTGTGATTGGGGCCGGGTGATAATATTTTTAAGAGCAGGAGTATTATCTGGATTGTAAAAGATGTTATGGGCAGTAATCATGAGGTTATACTGGATCAAGCTGGGTAATTCTAGCCACCCAAGTTGGTTTAGGTTAATACAATGAAGAGTCCTGTACGGCAGACCAGTGGCAAATCTGGCAATATGGTTATAGCAGATAGAAAGTTTGTTAAGGACAGATTTGTTTAGATTGGAGAGTATCGGGGATGCATACAGAAAAGTTGAAAGTAGGTGAGAGTGAGCTATGGCAAATCTAGAAGGAGGGGTTAAGAAGGCTTTTATCCTGTAAAGTGAGCCTAGCTTTTTATTGAAGGTCTTTATGGATTGATTAACATGTTCATCGAATTTAAGATTATTATCGATTAAAACACCTAACAGTTTTGTAGAGGAGTCTGGGGAGATTATTGTGCCATTATTAGATTTAATGATAAAAGTGAATGCAGTAGACCTGTGTGTTGGTGAGGAAAGCAACAGTTTGATTTTTTGGGGGGATTCAGGATCAGACGATGACCAGAAAGCCAGTTTTCAATTGTGTTAAAGGTGGTTTGTGTAACTGACCACAGTTCATTTGGAGATGTGGCCGAGAATATCAGGGTGGAGTCAGCATATTGGACACAGCTGACTGTAGGGACAGCAGAATAGAGGTCGTTAATGAAGATGGAGAATAGAAGAGGCCCTAGCATGGATCCTTAGGGTACACCTAGTGGGGTCTATATTAGAA
This sequence comes from Protopterus annectens, assembly GCF_019279795.1. Taxonomy (NCBI): domain Eukaryota; kingdom Metazoa; phylum Chordata; order Ceratodontiformes; family Protopteridae; genus Protopterus; species Protopterus annectens. The sequence continues at coordinate 680,012,331 of NC_056748.1, forward strand.
GCACGAAAAGAGAAAACTGTGAATGCTTACAAGAGCGAAAATGCCGGGAATCGAACTTGGTATTGTGGGGGGCTTTGCCCCCTATACCCCCCACTAACTATATATTCCAACTCCGATATCGCACTACAGTGAGGAAAGGGCAAATATCCCACTCCTCACTGTACCACGACCCCACAAACACCCTTTCGATTCCCGGCATTTTCGCTCATGTGAGCGTTTGCAGTTTTGTCTTTTCATGCTTCTAATATAGACCCACCTAGTGTGTTCGGTAGAAGTTTAGAAAGTTTGTTTTGCCAAAGGACAGCCTGCTGTCTATCATTCAGATAGGACTGGAACCAATGAATGGCTGTAGTATCTAGGCAGAAAGCTTTCAGGATGTGGATTAGTAATTGGTGATCCACCATATCAAATGCCTTGGAGAGATCCAAGAAGAGGGCAGAGGATATGTTATTGTGGTTATGGTTTATGGTATTGGCGAAGGCTTGAAGGGCTGAAGTTGTACTGTGGTGCAGTCGGAAGCCGTAATGGGAGTGTGCCATGAGGTTATTCTGAGTTAGGTGATGCATCAGTTGTCTATGGATACATTTTTCCATAATTTTTGCAAATGGGGATATATTGCTATTGGCCTATAACTGGACAACTCAGTAGAGCTACCTCCTTTGTGAAGTGGGATTACATAGGATATTTTCCAGATAGAAGGGATTCTAGCTTCTGCTATTGTTCAATTGATTAGTAGCGAGATGGAGTAAGCAGTGGCATCAGCTGATTTTTGTAGATACTTGGCAGGGAGTTTATCAGCAGAGAGTGTAGTTGGTTTTAGTTTTTTAATCAAGGTATGGATGAGTGAGGTGGGAACTGGTTGGAATCTAAATGTAAGTTGGTTAATGGGGGTGTTGCTTTCATAGCAGGGGGAGCTGGGAGGTAGTTGGCTCGCTAGGGCTTGAATGGTCTCAGTAAAGAAATGGTTAAAACTGTCAGAGACTTCCTCAGGGGACTGGGGTGGAAGTTTGTCCAGGATGTAATAGTTTATTTAAATCTGCCCAGAACTTCTGAGGCTTGTTCTGATTTACTTCCTGTAAATTTTTGTATTTTTTTTTGTCTTGTAGAATGTTTTTTTTTAAATGTTGTTCATTATTTGCCTATATTTAATGTGATTTTGGGGGTCTTTAGTAGTTCACCATAATGCCCATGCTTTATTTCTGTGGGTGACTTTTAGTTTAGACTCTTTGGACAGCCATGGTGCAGTTTTTGCCTTAGTTCTTGTTGAATGAATGGGTACATGAGAATCAAGGATTTCTAGGAATTTGTTGTTAAAGTATGTGACTGTTTCATCTAAGGGGAGGTGTCTTAAAATTGACCATTTACAAGAGTTTAGTTCTTGTTAGAATTTGGTGAGGTTAAAGTATTTTTTTGTTTCTTACCATTCTAAGTAAGGGTTGTTGGGGGTTGATGGATTTGTGCTTATAACATGGGTGAGAACGTGATCACTTAGGTCATCAGAAAGGGTCCCAGAGGTGTACAATTGGGGATGACTGTTTATAAGTACCCAATAAAGTATGCTTTCTTTTTGGTTTGGTTTACCTATCCTGGTAGGGGTTGTGATGATTTGCGAGAATGCATGCAGGTTAACATGGGTGGTTGGGGAGTCTGAGGAACAGGTATTTCAGTCCATGTTGAGGTCTCTGTGTAGTATGGTTTCTTGGGGTTAGTGACATGTTAGCCAGTAAAGGGTATCTTCAAGTATAGCTACATTATTACCTGGGGGAATGTACATACAGATGATATAAATACATTTATTTTTATTAATTTGTAGTTTGGCGGCACAAATCTCTGAGTTGTTAATTTGAGGTGGTTGTATAGCTTCAGTGGTTACGTTGAATGCAGATTTATATAGAACAGCTACCCCACCCCCTTTCCTGGAAGCACAATCCAGCCTGTATATCTTATACCCAGGTGGCAGCACGTCATTGTTTGTAATGCTAGGTTTTAAACAGGTTTCAGATAAACATAATCTCACAGGAGTGGACAGCTAGGAGTGCGTGGAGTTCATGTACATTTTTGTTAATACTTCTAATGTTAAGGTGACAGGCCAGGACAAAGTTAGCTGGCCTATCAATTATAGGCTTATAACTTGGATTTTGAATGGGGGGGGGGGTAGGTTTGACTGAAGTGGATGGGCCAGGGTTGGGGTGGATGTCACCACCAAGTGTTAGGTTAGGTTTAAACCTAGTGATGAGTTTCAAGAGTTTATTTATGAATTTATAATAATGTTTAAATCTAGAACTAATGTTTCTGGGATTGGCAAGTTGACCAGTGTGAGCAAGGTGCAGGGCTGGACACTGTACTGTAAGATTGGCGAAAGGTGGAAGGGCTTACAGATGGGATGATAGTATGGCCTTCTGGGTAGTGATATCCAGTGAGAAACTGTTTTTCGTACAAGGTAAGTAGATAAGGGGCCAACAAAACGGATAGTAAAGAGGAGTGTAACATTATGAGTGGAGGGGTATGTCAGTTAAGGATCTGTATTGTTTGGATGGTACAACACCAGAAATAAACACACACACACACACACACACACACACACACACACACACACACACACACACACACACGCATACATACACAGATGTAACTTACTATTCAGGTGACGTCTGCTATCCCCCTGATCTGGCACAACCATCAGCTTTCTTTACACTACAGCACATTGCTTGTTACATGTGTAGCAAACAGATGCTACAGTTTTTGAATCAGGAGGAGTGCTAAAGCATTTCAATTCTAGCCACAAATGCAATAACAACATTTGTTATAAATGCAGATATGCACTACAAATCAATCACATGTTCAGACTGCACCCACTAACACATTGTGCTTAGGGCAGCTATCCTTTTGTCCCACTTTAGCTATACCTCTGTGTATCTATGATTGCAGCATGAATGATTGAAATATCTAAATGCTGTATACAAAACATTTTGAAAATCCATATTACTGGAAACCTTTAAAAATTAACTACAAAAGACTAAAAGGGAAACAATGTTTTGTTTGTTGTTTTTTGCACTCCTTAGACCAAAACCCTTGCATGATACTAAGTCCTAATCTATTTGAATACTGGTAGTATTACAGAAAAAATAGAACTAAGGTTTACATACAATTTTAAGGTGGTGTAAGGTGGCACTGAGCAAAGGACACAGGCGCATACACAAATACACACTCACAACACTATAGTTATTCCTTTACTTAACCCTTATTCTAACCCTAACCCAACAACATTTGTACACATGCAGACATGTACACAAACTACCCCATTACCTAACTCTTATTCTAATAAGCAAATATTCACTCTCTCACACACACAGACTTACTCTTAATAAAGAAACAATTACCCTTTTTGACAAATGGCCATTTAGAACAACAGACATTTGCTAAAAAAAAGAAGTCTGCAGAAACAACCTTGCAGGTCACATGACTGAACATATATATTTTTAATCAATTAATCAGTGCTTCAGAACTGACTCACAAACTGACTCACACATATATATAGGTCTACTTCACAACGTTGAAACACCACATCATCGAAGAACGGTTCATTGAGATGATATTGTCAAATCTTCTAAACATCAAGGGAACTGAATCATTTGGTCACCAGAGGAAAAAAAAATGCAGCAAGTAAAACCCACCAATGTGAGAGGGGGTCTGTGCCCTCACACCTCCCTAACTTAATATTCCTACTCCGAGATCGCACTACAATAGGAAAAGGACAAGGCTCACCATAGTGGCCAAGTGGTTCAATTCCCGGGTTTAGGTTTCATGGTTCTGGGTGTTCGATGTTTAATTGATTAGGCAATATCATCTCCATGAACCCATCTTCATATATAACGGATATATAAATATATACATAAAATGTATTTAATATACAATAATGTATATATATATATATATATATATATATATATATATATATAATATACACATAATATTGTTTCTTATTTTGTTTCTTATAGATGCTCATGTAATGTCAGTTATTTATTGCTATAATGACTGTAAGAAAATAAAGTCATGGTACTGTAAAAGCATAAAATAAAATTATTTAGGGAAAAAAATAGTCCTTACTTTGTGTTGTATTTATTTATTTCATATTATAATGTCTTTCAGCTTGAACAAGTAGTTTTCAGCTTGGCTGCAAATTTTGGGCTTCTTAAAAATCCTATTAGGTGTTCAGTACTTTTTTCAAAACGGACATCAACATAAGAATGCAGGCATATGTTCAACTTTATGAAACAAACAATGTGAACATGGAACTTTATGACAAAAAACCCAAGAGTGCTTTTCCACATAAATACTGAGACCACTTAGCAATGCCCACTGTCCAAACACTCTATAAGATCTCTGTTTGTAGATAAAGGGATGCAGTGACTTCATAGTCCTGGTTGTTCACACTGCCTGACACAATATGTTACCAAATGAATAAAGTACAGCTGCATAAGTTGCCCTTGCCTGTAAGAGTAGGTGTCTCAGTTAGTCACTACTGCAGTAGTCTTTAGACTATATGGGTTGTATCATGCTTAGGAGACAACAAATGACTTGCTTCCAGAAGCTCCGGTCGCTTTCACACTTTCACTCTGACTGCTGAATGGATGGCCTTGTTGAGGAAAATCAGTCAGAGTGAGAATAATTTAAGGGCTTTCTTGCTCAAAATTTAAGAAGTGTAACAACAACAACAACAACTCATTCTGAACCAGTAAACCATCTAATAACAAATCATGTTATATCCCAGCAAATAAGGGTCTATGTCATATAATCGAAATTCCAAAATTTCGAACACCATATGTTCAAACTTGGAAGTTCAAAATATGACAACATTGAAACCTCAAAACAGAGAATTTTTTTCCAGGGAAAAAATTTGCTGTTCTGAAAAACACACACACAACACAGGTACAACAAAAACCTAATAAACCTGCACTACACCTTACATACACAACTATCCATGCAATAACCTTAACCGAAACCCTAACCCAAAGGTCCATCACTATCGCACACTTACCTTACCTGCACCCTAACCCTAAAGTCTGTCACTATTGCACACTTACCTCACCCGCACCTTAACCCTAAAGTCCGTCACTATCGCACACTTACCTTACCCGCGCCCTAATCCTAAAGTCCTTGACTATCGCACACTTACCTTACCCGCATCCTAACCCTAAATTCCGTCACTATCGCACAATTACCTTACCTGCGCCCTAACCCTAAAGTCCATCACTATCTCACACTGCAGTAAACCTAAAGTCTGTCACTATCGCACACTTACCATACCCGCACCCTAACCCCGTCTGTCACACTTGCACACATACCTTAACCTGATTTGCACCATAGTAGAGAAAATGCTGAAGCCGCGGAAACAGCCAACCAAATTCTTTCTTTGGGAAAGAATTCAAATTTCCGCAGCTTCAACATTTCTATTTTTCGAATGTCCTCATTCGGACTTCCAGTATTCTACATTCGAATAACATAGACCCAAATTGGTTGATTAAATAACATAGACCCACAAATAACTATATAAAAAAAACTAGGGGGACATTCAGTAGGCATGGCAACTGCATTAGTGAGGAATCTGAACATCAACTGTTATAGATAAATGCACCTTCCACAATTGTACTATGTATAACATTGCCACTACTGCAGTTGCCTTTAGGCTGTATGGGTTGACTACCAAAGATTATCCAACAATGGAGGAGGAAGGATATAGATCCAAGAGCCCTTGAAGAATACTGCAAAGCCTGCACTGGATCTTTAAAAATAACCCAGTCTGGAATGCCTTGTAAATGTACATACTCGGGATCATGTAGCTGCCTCTAAAATATGTCTAGAGTCTACACCTTTCAAATATGCCCTAGAACAAGGCTCCAGTAGAATGAGCCTTTATACTACCTGGCATTGGTTTACCATGGTGAGATTAGCAAAAGGCAGATCTGAAGATAATCATCTGGATATAGTCTGTTTGACATTGTTCTTTCTTTGCCCTAAGATAAACAAATAGATAATTAGCTTTTCTAAAGGACTTGTTTCTGTCAAGCTAGTACCTGAGCTGCCTATGCATATCCAGAATATGTAGCACCTTTTCCTCCTGGTTCAGAGGATCTGGGTAGAACATTGGGAGTTTAATTGCTTTATTCAATGTAAACTCAAAGAATCTTGGATGTGAATGACAGTTTGTTGCTAACGAGACCCCCTCTCTATGAAGACCATATAGGGTTGACCACCATGAGAGCTTGCAACTCTTCTTGCAGATGTCAGAGCAATGAGAAGAACATTTCCCATGTAATGAACCTTATGTCTGCTTGATGAGCATATTCAAGGGGAAGCAAGGTTAATTTGTCCAGCAGAAAGTTAAGATCCTAGGAAGGAGCAACTTGTTTACAAGGTTGTCTCAGTTGTACAACTTCTTTAAGAAACTCTTGCTAAAAATATAAACGAAAGTGGAACATCCATGGGCAGGCATGCTGAAATGGACATAAAATATACTTTGACTTAAGAGTAAAAGAGGCCAGTGGATAGTAACACACACAAATATCTCAGCACCTATGGGACATAATCACTGATAAGGCCCTGGTTACTGGCTAGGCGTCAACTAAGAAATATTTTCCACTTGCCAATGTAAGATTTCTTAGTAGAAGGTTTTCTTTGTTTCCTTTTGTACCTGCTGAACATAACCAAAACAAATTAGAACTGAATCATCCAGGAAGTTCAGTTGAAAATGTTTGAGGCTATGGTGTATGGAGCTCCTTCTGTTTTGAGGGAGCAGTTCTATTTTGTGAGGATGCTTGTGATAATTGCCCTTGGTCATTTCCATAAAAAGAGAGAGAGAACCAATATCACCTGGGCTAAATGGGTGTCACCATGATGATTTTTGAGAAGCACTTAAGAATCTTTAAAATTACTGTTGAGATCAGTGGAAAGGATGGAAAGGCATAAAGCAATATTCTTTACCATGGAAAAGAAAAGGCATCTGCTTTATAAGCTTATTTGCAATGAGTACTGGAGCAGTATCTGTTGAGCTGTCTGTTTTTAAAGGATGCAAAAAGATTAACTTGAGGTATTCCTACAAATGTATAAATTCCTTGAAGAACCCCATGTTCAGTTTGCAGTCATGAAGGCCTGCCGCAGTCGTGTTCAGTCTGTCTGCCATCACGTTTTACTCTGAAGGAATGTAAGATGATTGAAGGGTTAAGGAGTGCTAAACAAATACCTCACAAGTCATCATAGACAGCAGGTATTGAGAGTATGACATGGTGGCCCCCTGCTTATGTAGCACATTACAGTGGTGTTGTCTATAATTCCCTAAAGAGGACTAGGGGACAGCAGATGATGAAGGGATTTTTAAAGCATGTATCACAACCCACATATCTTTTACACAGATGAGCTTTAGTATGTCTAAGGAGTTCCACAGGCATTGCACCTTTATCCTCATAGAAACTGACCCTCAAGTGAACTCTGAGGTGTCTGTAATTGTAGACTGAGGTAAAGACAGAGGATAAAAGGAGATATCCAAATTTGCTTGTATCTGCATTCCCTGACAGTACAGCTCCTTCTTACACAGCCCAATACTGGATTCTGAAATTCCAAAAGACGTAAATTTTGGGAGTGTGTCTTTTTTTTTTTTTTTTTTTTATTAAGAACCCATTGAATCCTTCTCATGTGCAACCTGGCAAGAAGAATCATAAGAATCACTGGGACCATGAACCCCAGGATCCAGAGATACTCTCTGTTTAAAGACTGAGAGTGATTTGAGAAGCTCAGTAAATTTTACAGATAAAAATTCACTTTCTCCTGTGGCAAAAAATACTTTTGCTGCAAGGTGTCTATGACACAGACCAGAAAGAAAATCATGTGTGATCTGATCATTGAGGATTTCTGTGCATTTTTCTAAAACCTCAGACTGGTCAGAAGTGAAGAAACCTTGAGATCTGGGAAAGGACTATGCAAAGATGAATAAGTTGTCCAAATAAGGAAATATGCGAATGTCATTCAGTCTGCAATGAGCTATATCTGCAGCTAGACAATTTATCATCATCTTTGAAGCTTCAGATAACACAAATGGTAATGGAGAGGAATGATAATGTAACACAGATGAGGAAATATGAGATCTCTCCTAAATTCTTTGGCTATGTGAATATGATGGTACGCATTGTTTAGATATGTTATCAAAAAACTTCCTCAGGGCATGAGAGGTAATAGATTCTGAAAAGTCAACATCTTGAATTTAGGAACTTTCACGTACAGGTTTAAAAAGGAAAGATTAAGAATTGGTCTACAAGAAGATTCTTTGGTACCAGAAACATTATGGAATAGAAACTTTTGTTCCCTTGACATAATGGCACTGGTTCTATAACTGTCAGGGTGAGTAAGTTCTGAAGAACCAGAGGAAAAAACTGTTTAATTTGGAGGGTGAGAAGATACTCCAGCGAAATGAGGTATTTGTATCCTGTGCCAACCTTCAGAGTCAATTTTAACACCAAAAAGTCTAAAGCACTCCTTTGCCAAAGGGAAATTTACAGAGCCTGTTTATGGGATGGGGCAGAAGGGGAAATGCCAGCATAAACATACTGCAGAATTGGATTGTCACTGTTTTGGAAAATAACCCTATTTTTTGTTCTCTTCCTGCCATCAATGGTTTTTTTTCCTGATTGTCTTGAGAAAGCTGGGATAATTTGTTTTGTTGTTTAGACAGAAAAGAGGATTTGGGAAATTTGTAAGGGAGAGGTCTGAAAAATCTTTGAAATTCCATATATTAATTTCCCATTCTCATCAACCTGTTTGAAGAGCTGAGTAACATACGGGGCAAACAAAACCTCCTTATCTAAAGAAGAATTTAAAATTTCAAACTTTTACCACATCAGAAAATTTCTGATTATATGCCTAAGCATATCTCCTCAGTACTATAGCAGTATGAGTGACCCAGAAGACAGTAACTTAATCATACTTGCTCTTTAATGCATGTTTTGATACTTAAGAAATGTTAGTAACAATGAAATTCAAATAGGTACTATCTTCATAAGGAAGTATAGTAGACAGTTCTCTAAAACTGTGTGCACAAAAAAGAACAAACTTCTAAATAAGAGTCTGATTGTTAAGAACTCTGTATTCTAAAATGAAAGAAGAAAAGCATTCTCTTGCCAAGTCTATCCAGTACCTTTCTTTCTTTGATTCTCAGAGAAGGACCAGAAGGTACTAATATACTATTTCCAGATGTGGATATGGACACACAGTCAAGCCTGATGTAAGAAAACAAATGTTTGTTAGTCTGAGAAACTCTCTCAAGTCTTTCTTCATTCTTTGGACTGGAGTTTGAGAATCAGTATTATTACAGGTAGCTTTAAATACATCCTTGAACACTAGCACTATTAGGAGGAATGGGAGTGGAATGGGGTATAGCTACCTGTAACATATCATATCATCTCTTCATTTTAGTAGGAACATCCATTTGTTCCCATAAAAAACACCTAATTCATCCTGCCTTTTGTCTGAGAAAAGAAAAATCCCATTGAAGGAGATTGCAGGGACCAAGTTTCTTCTTAAACAGAGATCTAGGGTTGGAAATCTGTATAATGACAAGAAGCCCTGTTCCTGACTATGTCATAATCCTGTGACAAAATCCTCCCCAGGAGTGGATTAACAACCTGTAATAATTTCTTAGCTAATGTAAGAACATAATCTTTTTTAAAAGACAGTGTGCCTTCAGATGAATGTTTAACCCTTTGTTTTTTCTTTCAAGCTTTACCTGAAAATAGATTCAGAGAAGGTACTTCTGCCATATTAAGAGGTCTCTTACCCAGGATACAGTGAGTAACATCTACCATAGTGTCCCCCTTACTCAGTATATATACTGCTCTGTCATGCCCATATTAGATACTGAAACAGCTTAAGAGGACATAGATGACCCATGTTTCATAGTGCTTGAAAGGAGTACACCAGAGGAAGATGGTGAGATAAGTGAATGGACAGAGGAATGACCAATACCCACTGCAACTTCTCCCAGCATGAGGTGCTGACTGAGTCCAAGTCATCAAGGGCTTCTTCATAAGTTTTTTTTTTCTTTCTAAGTATAACGCGAGATGGACCAGCTAGAACCTGGTAAGTATATGTGCTGTGGTTGAGCAGGATATCATGAATATGGTAAGCCTCACTATAATGAGTCAGTCAGAAAGTAACTTGTCAGATAGTGCTAATAAGCAGCGCACTTACACTTACATACATGGCCCTCTAAACACAGTAATGCATAAGGAGTACACTAAATTCCTGTATGTAAACCTGGTTTCAAAATCCAGCCTTCCAGAAAAAAATGGCTAGTAATGGTTGAACACAACCACTAGCATACCCCACAATAGTTTCTGCCTAAATAAAATACTTCCTGACACTAAACTTTCTAATAAAATACATAACATTTACATAAGCAATACATTGTATCATAAAATTATCCAACCAAAATTCCTTAAAGTTCAAAATTACAGTCTCTGACAGGAAACTTCTGATATTAGAACGATACCAGATTCTTAAAGGGCAAATACTACTAAAATACCCTTTCTTAAAATAGCATTTTTTAAAAAAAGGGCAATATTCTGTGTGGAAGGTTTCCTCACTGGGGACTTATCTGCCAAGCTGGAGATGCCTGCTACTCCTGGGAAGCCTCTGAGCTGCTGAAGAAATCTTTGCTGTAACTGCTGATTTCCTGCCATAGTTCTGTCCAATAAGCAGTATGAATGAAGGTGTGGGAGGGTGCCAGAGCTTTTGTAAGCAGGCCAGTAGTTATATCTTAGACAGGGAGCAACCCGTATAAACCCAGAGACCACCACAGCAGAGGGAATGATGAACATTTGTTTTTCTACCACCTGTACTTCTGCTATTACATTTAATACAAGGATAAGATCCACATAAAGCATTTTGTACGATGAGGTATGCTCTTAAAAGTTTTATTCATTCCAAATAGGAATACTCATCCATACTATTATCATTGATTTTGATTTTTTTTCACATTCCTATGTCTTATTTAATTTATTTATTAGAATTTCATTACCAGGATTTTGTACCTTGGCATAAGTTGACCTTTTCTATATAGGCCTGGTTAGAAAAGTTGTAAGTATGATACAGGTAAAAAAGGTTCAAAAAGCAGATAAGAAAAATTACAAATTACTTTAATCAGTTTAAAAGAATGAATGCAAACAGTACACATAGGAAAGCATAAGCAGTTTTGCAAAAGACAACATATATCAATAGATAAAACTGTTGTGTCTTGAACAAAGTCTAATACGTGAGTACAACAGTGGTTCAAAACAAAAACGTAGGGGAAATAAAGGAGAAATTGAGAGCCATGGTTTTAAAAATGAGGTACAACGGAAAAAAAAATCACTTACGTGATTTGTTGGGAAAATGATAGCTATACAGCAGTGTGCAGGAGATGCAAGGCACAAATAAATGTTTGAGAGGCAATACAAGGGAAACAGGTAGATATGTCAGCACAGAAGGTGCTTAGTTCATGCACTGAATATGGCAGAGGTTGAAACAGATCATTAGTAGATAATGTGAGTGGGAAAAAAGGTTGGGAAAGACTGAATAAAATGAAGTAGGTTTACTGCTGTGAAGAAAGCGTGTAAGATGTCAATATATGACTTTGCTTGGAATAGGGAGATGCAGAAGGGATATGATGTGAAAGATGACTGAGAAGAGTGGAGAGAAAAGTCAAGGTAGTTAGCAAAGACATACTGAAAGGGTTAGCAGGTTGTCATAAAAATGTGTGTGTCTGTGTGTGTGTGTGTGTGTGTGTGTGTGGGGGGGTAATAAGTGATAAGGGAGATGGAAGTAAGAGGTTTAAGGAGACACGTGATAGCATCAAAGGCTGTACATATTATATATCAGTATCCTTAGGTAAGATGATGTAAAGCATAGTTTCGAATACACTGTGTGATGGATAGGAATTATATTTCAGATAATTATTTCCAGTCCCCACAGTGAAACAAATATTTTGATTGTTTAGCCCTCATATGCAACCTCATTACTCCAGCTATCCTCTAAATAGTAAATCAGTAACATCACAATTATGGTTAAAATAACTGTACTAAAACTGGCATACCAGACAGAAAAAAAACTATACCTTTATACCATTACCAGTATGTAATAATCCAACATGCACAGAAGGTAGCTACTTCAAGATTCATTCTACCACTTCTGATTAAGCTTTTTATAAATTCTCGAAATGTGAGATGACTATTAGTACTCTGTTAATCTTTATTCCTAGAGCGATTGTACTCAAATTTCTGAGCATTGTGGGTATGCGGTTAAAATTTCTTGTTTCAAGCTCAAGAATCAGGGGTTCAAGACTCATCTGTGCTTGAAGTCTTCTAAAGATTTGTATATTAATAACATGTTCATTTGTTTTCATCTACAGTCTCTAATCATTCTGACCTCTCCAAAATGTGCTAGCTGGGCATTCTGAACTGTCCACATGTAAATTATGTTCCCTTATTCTTCTTGCCAAGGTTATGACTGGAAAAGGGACAATGAAAAACATGATCACTTACTCACCTAACAAAAAGATGCAAATAGCATTTATTGTTAGAGTATCAGTCTGATTTTTGTTTCAATATTTTAGAATTCTACATCTCATTAATTTACTTTCTCCTGCAGTTAAGTTCATTCTGTGCATACCTGTTTATATTTAAAAACTTCCAAAACCTGATCAATCTACAATCTATCAATATTACTGTAATGATATTTTTATAAAAATCAAAACACTTTACACAGCAATTATTATTCAAGATAATTATATCCAGTGCATGCACTGAAACAAATAAGTCCCCTGAACTTAGTCATTTCATTCTGCTCTATCCCATAATTTGATGTACGTCTCATTTTAGCACATTTTATGCAAAATATGCCTTCTCCTTTCTTTGTGTCCACCTTATATATGTGCCCGATTCTCTTTTTCAGAACAGCTTATTACCACAGTTTGATTCAATCAATGAAGAATAGCATTTTACAGAAAATGATTTTCTAAGTACTCATAATCCATTATAATTAGCCATTTAAATCTATGATACAAGTCCGGTGGCAGGCTGTAGCAGAATTAATGGTAATTAGTACATTATGCTTCTCCTCATGTGTGACTTGAAAGGTTATCAAGACTGGGAAAAAAAGAAGAATATAAGATTCATAATAATGCCATGAATGAAAGATACTTTCTTATATTTATATGCTTTATGATTTTAGCTGAATGTAGCTCATGGTTGTCAGATACTAAAACAGACTGTTGAAAGTGACAAGGCAGCTGAAGTATTGCATGAAATATAACTTATTAGCTATGACAATCCTAGCCACAGGTGAATTTAATAATGGGAACTGACTGACTTTCCTAGCAGCACCTTCATCCTCTTCTGCCACATTTCTTTTATGTGACCACAAAAAGATAAAAACACAAATATCTAAGAGAAGAAAAATAGCTGTGTGTGTCATTTCAGGAGTTTTTTCTTTTTTTTATTTTCAGTAAGTAATGAAAATATATACTGCCTCCAAAATGTTCTCCCTGTGAGTAGTGGTGTTGGGGGTTATACTTGTGAGGAAACATGCTGCATATATACCGAAAACAGGAGAATAATTCTAATGCCTAGGTTGTGACTATGGCTGAAAGGGGTGAACAACTTTCCAATACCTTTTAAATACAGGAAAAAAATCCTATAACATATATAATGCTACCATTGTCAATAACCTTGCGCATTTGAAGTAGCCAATGTTCTTTGGAATTTTATTGTATGAATTTTTTTAATATAGATTACGTGCATGTTTTCTAATTTATTTCAATGTGAGTGCCGTTTATTAAACAAATTCTCCCTTTAAAAAGGGTTTTTTGTTTTGTTTTCATTCATTTGATTGAGTGATAGATTTATGCATTTATTTATTTATGTATGTATGTATGTATGTATGTATGTATGTATGTTTTGGTTGGAAACGTTTCCTTAAATTATATCCTGTTAGCACTCCATCTCTGTCACTGAAAAGATATTCC
>NC_056748.1:680028877-680106377 GCF_019279795.1 Protopterus annectens
AAAATCCATATCAGATATATTGTTTTTTTGCAGTCAAGGCTCAATTGCACCTTAAGAAATTACAGCTAAAAGTATTCATCTCATATACAATGAGTACAAAAAGGGATGCTGGAAATTTATAACATGAACCATCTTTTTTTTAATCAGGTGTATTTGAGCTCAGTGAAATTTCTTGTTCATAAATTCCTGTTCAATATTTTTATAGCTGCTGGTGAATTGCATGCCTTTTCTTCTTCAGACTTAATAATGTTTTGGCTGACTTAATTATCATTAGCTGCTGACAATATTAACTTCCCCTAGTTACTAAGTAATGCTGAGGTGAATTCAACAAATATTACTAATGCCATTTCAGGTCACTTCTTCTATGCTCATTTGCATTAATGTTGGGACTGATTTTATTTTGTCTATTATACCTAATTCTCCTAACCACCACTATGAAGGTCAGTTGTCCATGTTGGTGACACACATTTAATGCTCATGCAACTGTGTTCAACATGGAATATAGCGCATATGCTAAACACTGTCTCTACTCATCATTCTGCTTGAACATTTAATTGGATGCAGTTTCGGATCCGAAATGGATACGTTATTGTTATTCACCACCTGCAAAAGTGGTCACATGACAATACTCAGTCAAAGCCTTACATCAGCTTTGAGCTGTCATTTAGAAAGTTTGTTATTTTGGCATGTACAGTGAATTGGATCTATATTACATAGTCAAAGTTTCAAATAACCGACAACGCAAAGCTCAACAAGTCAATATCGAACTGTTATAATTTCGGCAGTGCTGAATTTCCAAAAACAAGAATATCTAATAATCATAGTTGGCCAAACTGCGTTTTAGTTACATATTATGTCACTTCACCATTGCTGACAACTTCAGAAATAGTATACAAAGAAAATAACTGAAACATTCTACATTTTAAAATTAATTTAAAAAGTTATAAAGGTATATTTTATTTAACTAATATTGCACAATTGTAAAGCAAAACATACTATTTCTACAATTACATGTTTTACATATTTGTAAATCTTGTTTACTGGCATTATAAAGGTGAATTTACGTAGGAGATAGCTGTTCTTTTGACAATTTCTCATCTATAACAATAGCTAGCACATCGCATACACTTAAATTTACACTTAGTTTTGTTCAGTTGTTGATATACATTACTGGTGCCTATTTTCTTTATATTTTAATGCATGTAATTAATATTAGGTTATGGGGTTAGTTAATTTACTTTAGTTTTTCACTAGCAAGCCAGGACACGATGTTGGCCAACTATGAGTTTTTGACATTTTGATCTTCAGATTTTATGCGTTTTGGTTTTCTTAACGTTCAATATTTACTTGTCAATCTTTATGTTGTCGGTTATTTTAAATTTCAACTTCATAATACAGACCCAAGTGAATCCCATCAATTCCAGCCTGAGTTAATGTGAAGTCCAAGTCAGCACATATTTCACATTATGACTGCATCTGTCATCTCAATATTCAGAATGGCTTAGAAGCAAGTCCCAATCATTTCTGAAGGCCACACCTAAGGGTCTAATATGTTGCTTCCAAAATATTAAACAAATGTTTCACATATTTTCTCTGCAGAACTAATTCCCTCAATTATCTCCTGTTGGTTACATTTCTAGTGCACTTGCTTCAAGTCTAGTTCTATAATTTAAGGAATTCTTGGGAACATACTGCGCGGATCAGGGATCCCTTTCTTTTACCCTGTCTCATCCAAAGAGTAGTCAAGTCCACTTGGAACTAACACCTACTCCGTAGCAATGGGCTCCAAATATCAGATTTTCCTGCTTAAGTGGTTAAGCCATGTCATTCACAATAATAATGTCTGACATTTCCAGTGGCAGGAAGTTTTCATACAGTTTGTCTCATCTATATTTGCAGCACAACATACTCAGTAGACATGGAAGGTCTCCTGTACAACTGCTCTTAAGAGACAAATGTAGTATTTTATTTATTTATTTAGCATTCAATAATTGAGTAATTGGGTTGCAGTCCACATCATTTTCTGCAGTATCCCATGCCACAAGGGTTAAAGTATAATACATGTGGACAGTTTAGTACTTCCACTCAACCAACATGCCAAGCAGGAGGACCTGGAGAATCCTACAAACTCAGAAAACCAGAAGTCCAGAATGAACTCAAGACCCTAAAGCTCTGAGGCAGAGGTCATACCACTGAGACAACCTGCTATACTGCTAAACTACTATAAATGACATATTTTGAAAACTTTGGTTTGCCGTCATCTGAATGAAAGCAGTCACTACACATACATCCACCCATAAAGCAGCTTCAGGAATTTCATTTTGTCTTTATTATTTTCATCATATACACAAATAATAGCTATACATTGCCATGTTGTAGTATCACAGGACCCTACTTTTTATTATTAAGATTTCTCCAACCGCTAACTAGTTTCACTAAGTTCACTGCATTTGTGGATAACAACACTTTACTAACCTCAACATGATGCATACTCAGGATGTAAAATGGCAGGCAGTGACTTAAACTGAAAACTACTCATTGTGGGTTGTCCTATTCCATGAACGTAGAAACTATTTTTCTAAAGTAACACAAGATCTAACTAGGAAACAATTTTTGAACCTAAATAATCTGTAGTACTGGAAATGGAGACAAAGAAACTGAATGGTACAAAAGGGCATCGGATTACTAATGTACACACAGGAGACATTTTAGTGAGAAACACATGTCTGAATTAAGGTTGTCTGCATTTAAGTGTACAGTAGTGCTTTCAGGTATATATCTAGAGGTTACGTATAATTTTCAAACATTCCTTGCATAATGATAAAACCTTAAATTATGGGCACTCAACTACTTCCTCCAAGAAACTTTTTTTTCCTCATCAAATATTTTTCCTGTGGATTAATAATATGCTTTCTTTACAGGCCAAGACTCAAATAAGGAAGTACTTTTCTTTAATAACAGCACCAGTATAAACACCAGCAACTGCTATTCTAAGCTTTATGTTAGCTTAATAATGTATTTTTTTCATTAAATGGGCAACTATGCACTTGTCTGATCACTTTTGAGGTATTACATTACTGTCCAGATATGGGACCAACAAATGTAAATAAATAAAATCCTGTGCAGCTCAGCCAACAAGACAGAACACCATAGATATGGAACACTTAAAAATAACAATGATTATAAAACAATTATATTACATCATATCACAAGAAATTTTAAAAGGACCAACAAAATAAAATATTGGATACTGCCAACACTTAAAAATGAAGAAATTCAGTACCAACTATATATTAATACATAACAGATCTACTATCAGGTATGGGACCATTCATATCATGTTACCACCAGTGACGACCATGCTATGCTAATGACCCACAGCCACAAGACGACAGTATGTACCAAATGTAAATATTGTTCTCTCAGAGATGTTCTGAATGGCATTGAAATAATCAATCTTGTCGAACAAGTAATATCGATAAGTAATAAGACACTCCGCTGTGCGTGAATGTAAACTTGTATGTCAGGAATCATAATTTTCATGGAATCCTGCCATGGATGCAGGAAATCTGGTAAAAGAGAAACATTATAAGTTCTCCATGATAAGACTACATCCCTCTGGGAAATACAGGACAGTATGGCAGAAATTAAATTTAAATGTTACCTCACAGTGTAGAGTGTACCCATAACATAAGTGCCGATCTATGAAAGTCATCCCTGTAAAAACCTACCAAAATGTACTGGGTTGCATGTAGCACCCCAAAGTGGGTCATTTGAGTCTAATTCTTATTAGGTTTCACAGTTATCAAAGCCAGGTGCGACTTCAGAGTGGCAATGAACTTTAATATTAACTGGAAGATCGCTACAGTGATATGATTCCAGCTGTCACATCCATTGCTATCAATGACTCCTCTCGACAGATGACCAAGTGACCTCAAATTCAGTTGAGAAAGGCTTGATGCTTCTCAGATATATAGGATAACAAGCATTTTGAAAAAAAAAAAGTGCACAACAAATCCAACAACAGATAGTAAACTGTTGTGAAAACATACAAATATCTTGTCACATAGTGGAAATGTATTTATTTAAGTTTGATGACCAGGGAAGTCCACTGGGCCATAAGGAGCCTGTTTTCAGTGGAGGCCCGGGAGAAAAGCTCCAAGATATTGCAGCCGCAATGTTGTATGTTACAAAAGACAATAGTATGTACAGAAAGTGTGAAACATTTGCAGAAGAATAAACAATTAGTCATAAGATCATAGAGTACATTTAAACATATAGCTACTAGCCCTTTGCAGGTAGGTAGACTAACATTTACAGAATAAACATTTTGTCAAGATCTTAGCAAGTAAAATTTGTAAAACATACAGCTGCTAGGTCTTAGCAAGTTAGGTGAAACAAATCTTGTGAGGAGAAAGTACCAGTATATAGTAAATTGGATAGAAGAGAGAAAATTCAGTCCCTGGTAGGGGAGAGAACATTTTGGGAAGAGATTAAGCAGTAGTAGTGGTAAAATTGGTGATGATTTCAGTGCAGTGTAATAAGAGAGGTGGTTTAGAGGGATTTATGTTGGAGCATGACATGGGCATTCTCATTTAGCTGATAGATGAGAGAAAAGCTGAGTTTTGAAATTTTGTATGGTTAGGTAGGTTGCGTAGGTGAGGGATGAGAGAGTTCCGCTGTTTAGCTACGGAGTAGGACATTAGTAGTTGGCCAGGTGGTCATGCTGGTTTGTGGACCTGAAGGAGATTTTGTTTTTTGGATCTGAGTGAGCGGTTGGGTATATCGGTTTTTAAGGACGTAGCGAGACATGGGCAGTCCACAGGTATAAAGATGAGCCTGTGGGTAATGACGAGTTGTAGGTAACTAATATAGATGGGTAGTTCAAGCCAATTGAGGGTGAGGAGAGAGTAGCAGTGGTGGGATGAGTTCTTTGAAATGATTGCAGATTTACAGATCTTGTGGTAGCAGGATTCAAGTTTGGATCGTTGGCCGAGTTGGAGATTGGTGAACAGAGGGGCACCATACATAAGGAAGGGGAGAAGGAAGGTGGATGCAAGAGTATGACATGTAGAAGGGCTGAGGAAGCAGTGGTGCCTGTAGAGGAAACTTAACTTTGGATGGGTTTTCTTGATTGTGGAGAGGATGGTGCCTGGGGAGCAGGCAGTCCAAGGGCATCTTCTTTGTTTTAGAAGAGTGGTATTCCTTGGTATTTAATTGTAGAGAGGGAACACCTGAGGTAGCAAGCTGTAAAAGAGAGAGAAAGACAATATTCAGCAATTACATGGCAAGAACAGGAGAGGATCGGGTAGAAGGATAGGGCAGAAGTGGAGAAATTCAGAGTGTAGAGGATCGTACTAGAGTGTACTGTAGGTAGAGGAGGAATAGAGAAAGATTAACAAAATGGGTGTAGGTACTGGGAGAGAAAATAAATCAGAGAGGTAGCAGATTTATCAGCAGACCAACAATGCGTTAAGATAGAATGTACGCAACAAACATTTCCCCTTGTAAGGCCAAAGAGATTAACAGTACCACACAACCGTTGAGAGGGCAGAGCTAAAATGCTATATTAAGTATAGTCGCTAAATAACAATGCATATTTAGCAGCACATGCGATAGCAATAAAGCAGCCATTTAGACAAAGGCAGAAGAACAATTAAAAACATTCAATGTTTCACTTAATATCAGTAACAACTAGGCAGTCATTTACAACAACTGGATAAGATACAGATCCATGAATTAACTATTTAAGCAGTCAATGAAGTAATATGCAGCAGCTAGTGATAAAACAAACAACTCTAAGCAGTAATTATGTCGAATAGAGCTAAAACAGCAACAGTCACTAAGCCAAGTGGCCAAGATCACATATATTCCTTAGTTAATAAGCGAAAAGTATAGTCAACTGTTCTAACGCTAGGTTAGTGGTGAGAAAGGTTTCTGTATATAATCACTTTGACATCAGCATTGCTATTCTGTAAGCAGTTATGATTCCAACATTAGACAGTGCTAGATCTACCGGGAAGTGAGATGAGCAGCCCAACTGTAGGACCTTTTCAATGGGTTGTGGACACATTAATACAGATTTTAAAAATGGCACCACAGATACCACCACTGTGAAGTAAACTTCAGGGAAGAAGTTAGCTTATGGGGGAGGGGATAAGGGGAAGTGGGATAACAGGACAGGAGAGGAGAGGAGATAAGGGGAAGAGAAATGAGAGCCAAGAAGGAGTGAATGTCCACAGGAAAAAAATAATCAGTGATTGGGACTTAGAAATAGGGATGAGGCTATTGCTATAGAGTAAGTGTTATTATTATTTAATCTTGTTTTATTTATTTGTTCTTTATTGCATTTTTCAGCAGGTAAGGGAAGCCCGAGAAATTAGTGGGTATTTCACGGTTCTTTAATATGGGACAGGAGAAGCAAAAATATACTGAAATATACTAGTGGAGAAAAGGAAAGTTATACTGTGCGAATGTATGCAATGGCATATGCTGCCACCTAGTGGTGAAAGCAGATGGCAAACAGAAAAGATAATGTAGTTTGCTGTTTAATTCAATTAAACTTAATAAATTTTAGCTTACGCGATCTGGGGGAGAAATTTTTAAAGCTGGAAAGGGGGATGAGTGGCAACAGACTGCAGTTGGCTGCTATCGTGCATGTGGAAGGTAGAATTACTGTTCTAAAATTATTTACTAGCTACAAGTTAAGGCTACATACACTGAGGCTTCCTTAAGGAGGGCGTATCCACACTTTAGATAGCACTCATGGTGCCTGGGGAGCAGGCAGTCTAAGGGCATCTTCTTTGTTTTAGAAGCTAATTATTCCTTGGTATTTAATTGCAGAGGAGCAGCACCCGAGTTAGCAAGATTTAGGCTTCTTTAATGAGGGGATATCCACACTTTAAGTAGCGTTGATGGTGCCTGGGTAGCAGGCAGGGAGGTATACCTTAGTATTTAATTGCAGAGAGGGAGCATCCCAGGTAGCATGACTGAGGCTTCCTTAAGGAGGGGATATCCACACTTTAGGTAGCATTAATGGTGCCTGGGGAGCAGGAAGTCCAAGGAAGTCTTCTTTCTTTTAGAAGGGAGGTATGCGTTGGTATTTAATTGCAGAGAGGGAGCACCCAAGGTAGCAAGATTGAGGCTTTCATAAGGAGGGATATCCACACTGTAGGTAGCATTGATGGTGCTTGGGGAGGAGGAAGTCTTCTTTCTTTTAAAAGGGAGGTATTCCTTGGAATTTAATTGCAGAGAGGGAGCAACCAAGGTAGCAAGGCTGACACTTCCTTAAGGAGGGTGTATCCACACTTTAGGTAGTGTTGATGGTGCCTGGGGATCAGGCAGTCTATGGGCATCTTCTTTGTTTTAGAAGCTAGGTATTCCTTGGTATTTAATTGCAGAGAAGGAGCACCCGAGGTAGCATGACTGAGGCTTCCTTAAGGAGGGGATATCCACACTTTAGGTAGCGTTGATGGTGCCTGGAGAGCAGGAAGTCCAAGGAAATCTTCTTTCTTTTAGAAGGGAGGTATGCCTTGGTAATTAATTGCAGAGAGGGAGCACCCAAGGTACCAAGACTGAGGCTTTCTTAAGGAGGGGATATCCACACTTTAGGTAGCATTGATGGTGCCTGGGGAGGAGGAAGTCTTCTTTCATTTAGAAGGGAGGTATTCCTTGGTATTTAATTGCAGAGAAGGCGCACCCAAGGTAGCAAGACTGAAGCTTTCTTAAGGAAGGGATATCCACACTTTAAGTAGCATTGATGGTGCCTGGGGAGCAGGCAGGGAGGTTTTCCTTGGTATTTAATTGCAGAGAGGGAGCACCTGAGGTAGCAAGACTGAGGCTTCCTTAAGGAGAGGATATCCACACTTTAGGTAGCATTGATGGTGCCTGTTGAGCAGGAAGTCCAAGGAAGTCTTCTTTCTTTTAGAAGGGAGGTATTCCTTGGTATTTAATTGCAGAGAGGGATCACCCAAGGTAGCAAGACTGAGGCTTCCTTAAGAAGGGGATATCCACACTTTAGGTAGCATTGATGGTGTCTGGGGAGCAGGCAGTCCAAGGGCACCTTCTTTGTTTTAGAAGAGCGGTATTTCTTGGTATTTAATTGCACAGAGGGAGCACCCGAAGTAACAAGTGGGAAGTGAGAAGAGCAGCCCAACCACAGGACCGTTTCAATGGGTTGTGGACACATTAATCCAGATTTTACAAATGGCTTTTTAGCTCTCTGTGCTGGAGACAATGGAACATCTCTAAATGTTGCATCATTTAAGAAGGGTTTCTTCCATTCTTTTTAATGCACTTACCAGTCTCATCTCCAACAATGTCTCAGTCTAAAGCAGTGAAATGAATATTACAGTCTTCATGAAGATCCGCTCTAGAACAAAGTTGACTAACTGATGAGAGAAACGTAGTTCTACATGTCTCATATACTTACCACTCTCTTTACTAATCTCATGCTTAACTATCACTAGCTACTAGGGTATATGCCTTTATGAAACATATATTGCCAAACTTATGAAAACATACAGTATAGCAGAGACCTAATTGGGGTGGGGGTAAAAGGGGTAACAGCTTGAGGTAAATGAGCCTGGGGTGCAGTCATCAGATTCCAATCAATCAGTAATCCAGTTCTGGTATTTCTGAATGCTGGTATAAAAATTAATACAATTAATGTTTGTATAAGGACTGAAGTGTTTCAACACTTTGTGTTATATAAGCTGTAGCAACTCATATTTTTTGGTTTTGCACCTCAACTTAGGAGATAGCACAGGGCATCAGAACTAGCCAGTTATAACTCTGCTTTGTGGTACAACACATGAGGACCGTGAAAAAACAGGGCTATATAAGAATTGGCTTCTTTTTCAAAAAAGAAAGAAAGAAAAAAATATAATTGCTTACTTATGTTACAATCTACTGAATTTTGAGCTTATTAGAATTTTGTCAGATGCTTATAGAAATAAACAAATAGAAAAATAAAAACACCATTAATATGGGTAATATTTTATTTGGAGGACCGTCTGATATTGTCATGACAGACAACAATATCTGTCTATAGTGCACTTGATTCAGATTTGTGAGCCAATAAACTCTTTAGCAAAAATTGGAAACCAGAAAGAAGATCTAGTAAGACAGAAATGAAAACAACTTTTTCAAGCTTGCATACTCTAGAGTAATAACTCTTGGGCTGGCAGATCCAGTTGGATGAGCTGTGACTGTCTTTAAAGTTGCACCATAATTTATGTGCATTTACTCATAATTCAGTTACTTAATAATTAACTTATTGTAGGCTTGCTGCGGTGTTCACATTGAGAATAGCAGCCGTAAACCATATTGATATAATGCACAGAAAACAATATAGTATGGTATAATTGCAAGTGTTAGCTGAAAGCACATTGATAACATGATATATACACATTGATGTTTGAACTGTGTTTATTCTGAAGCATAACAGTGTGCGCGCGCACGTGTGTGTGTGTGTGTGTGTGTGTGTGTGTGTGTGTGTGTGTGTACACGTGAGAGTGGTTTGATTTTTGGTTGTCATATGGAAGTGTCACTGTGTGTATGTATGTACATCAGTATGTGTTTGTGGCAAGCTATATTGGGTAGTGCACAGAGACTTTGAAACTACTATAAATTATTTATTTCCTTTTAGGTAATGTAAATCTTTACATCAGTGGTCTGAAGAGGCTGTCTTTCATCTTTCCTTTTAAGTACATGTACTTAAATTATAAAAGAAAATGTTCTGTTGTATTCCACAAAGATATAATTGTCAAAGGCAAGACTGCACTGCCTAATGATTTTTTTAGAAAATCATGACATGTATCTGTTATAAAATACAAGAAAATAGAAAAAGAAAATCTGGTGATAAGAACGTACAAATAAGACATTTTGTCATAAGTATTTAAACATTTTTTTGTGTCTTATTATTTTAAAAAGCCTGTTGGCAAAAAGTTCTTCCATAGTTTACCTAAAAAATACTTCTTATCATAAAGACATCAGTGACCAATATGAAGAATCAGATGGAAAAGTGGAAATTATTTATTTTCTCCACTGAAAAGTAACTAAACCTACAGAACAGAGCCATAATAATTTGCATTTAAGAAAGTAGAAAACACATTTTCAGTATACAAAGGGCAAAGGAAACAAATTCCAAGTTTTCAGGGCTTTGATATAGACATATAAATGGCCATGTGGTGCTCTGAATTGAAAATCTAATGCAACACTTAAAGATACTCTGATTAACAGACTGGAGACATTTTACTCCATGTCTGGCTACAAGATATATTAGGTATAACACATTTTGACAGAAATTGGTGATAGTCATGGCAGTTCAAGAAAATTGAAGTACTACCAGCCTGAAATGTTTCTTATGAATTTTTTTTAAATTTAGAAAGGTGAAACAAGAGCTAAAACAAATCTCTAGTCTTTTTTCCTAAAAGGCTAAAGTCAATAGGAAATAATTGCAATGTCAGAAACACTCACATGGAAATCAAACATTAATCAGCCAGAACAGTTTCTCAAGAAAGATGAGATGAAAAAAACAACGCAATCAAAATATCACTTTCAAAGACTTATTCCACTGTGGTAGGTAACTGGTGATTTTAGAAAAATAACCAAAGACAACTAGGTAAACTCAAGGAATCACCAGTGCATAATATCACAGTTACAGAAAAAGAAAATCAGAAACAATAAATTACATGTCAGAAAAATGCGTAGAGCAATATAATTTTGGGTGAAAATGTGAAGTTAAATCCCCAGAAGGAGCTGCTTGCAATCAAAGGGTAAAGCACGTATGTATTCCAAGAAGAAATTTATTTTTACAAGCACGTGCAGATCAGTATGACGAAAGAGGAAACACTGAGAGTGAAAAAAAAAAGTTAGATGAAAGAACACCAAACAGAGATATTTCAAAAAGATTGCATTTCAGAAACAAAAATGACCTGTGGGCATACAGTACCCAATACAAAATAATCTAAACAAGAATAAAACAGCAAAATCAGGTAATATTAAACTGATACACATGCTAAAATAGCCACGAGTTTCAATTAACGCAATGACAGAAATGGTATTAAAATCAATTAAGTTGAAGGCCAAGATTCAATTCAGTGGAAAAAGGAACATGTTGTATCATTCTAAATAACCATAACCATCACTGGGATACTTCTAAAAAATATGACAGATAAACATACAATTGAGTAAACATTCATCTCCTTGCAAAGCAAACACTCTCAACTACTCACCTATTCTAAAGCACAGATATCAGACCTTATCCAAATGCTAACTACAATAAAAGAATGACTCATTGCCAACACAGGCATAACAGTCAGAATTGTGTAAAAATAAAAAGGCATTTCTTGGTAACCACAATTTTCTATCTTTTAAAGAAAACACAGAAATGCAAACCAGCTTATGATTGGCACCCTAATATTAAGCTTATTATGTTTAATTACAGCTATGGCAACACGTTAACTTCAATGTTCCTGGTCAGATACAAAACAACTTGTTGTGTCTTTCGGCTTTTTCCCGGTTAGGGGTCGCCACAGCAGAACTCTGGTCCGCTAATGATTGGCAGTAGATCTTTACATGCCGAGTTGCCAGCCCTGATGCACAACCTTCAACGAAGGTACGCCCATTCACGCAAGTCTCCACACAGAAGTCGCTCTAGCTGAGAATTGAACAGGGTGTCTTACTGTGAGGTGACAACGCTACAGCAGCACCACCAACTAAACTACTGAAATAGACTTTCCACTAGGTGGCTAAAATGAAATCTCTCCATTTGTTAAGAAAAAAGGCAGACTAAAAAATTAACAGTCTGTGTTACTGAAACAAAATGGTTGAAACAAACATTCATCTCTATGCATAGCTTTTTAAGATTATGATGCACTCCTTCTATAGCAAGTTTCTGGCCATAGAGTCATTCTGCACTTCTGAACAACAGGTTTTAGATGTGCATGCAACTGTGGGAGTAGGGGGTCAGGTTTAAGCAGAACAGTGTGTACTGCATAGTTTAGAATCTTGTATAACACAGAAGTTACAGAATTCTGTACTTTGCAATTTTCCCTCCAGAGATATAGAGATGCCTAATTGTACACAGCTAATTTGCAGTTGGCTTGTATGGATTTCAGTGGAGGAGTCTACACAGGGTGAAGTTAATCAGCTTACCTGTAGACACTGCCAAACTAGGTAAGTAGCAGAGTGTCTGTGTGGCTGTCTGCTATCTGTGTGTTTATCAGTGTTTGTGGATGAATGCTTATGTATGTATGTATGTGTGTGTGTGTGTGTGTGTGTGTGTGTGTGTGTGTGGTGGATGATATTGCCTATTGGGAGCTATGACTGGTATGAATGGAGATGATATGGACACAGATTGTGCAGACACTGGCTATGTATATGCCTGTCTGTGAGAGTGTGTCTGCAGGGTGCAAGACTATATGCCTGCATGTGGTGGGGGAGATGGACGTGCCCCTCATTGATCTGCTAGGTACTTATACTATATACTAGTACAGTTTGGTAGGGCATCCAACAATCACTATAGACTGCTGCATTTGAATGACTCTTAGTCAGGCACATTCCACATTAATGTAACATTTAGTTAGTAATACTGTGCCTGACTATGGATAATTAAATAGCAGACCAACACATCTCATCTTATCTGTGCAGTTCAGATTGTGATGCTGTACCCTTGTCTATGAATCCTATTAAGAGTGCCTTGCCAAACATAAGAACAGTTCAGATAACTCTGAAATGAGATAATTGTCAAATAGATAAAAAGTGTCATGAGTAAAAGGGGCTATGTCAATGACTGGTGAAAAGTTCAGTTCACAAAGCTGTATTTAGAGAATGACTTGGTTCTTTTTACCTTGCATAATCATATAATAGCATGTTGTTGTGTATTTCTGGTATCAGTAAAACATCTAGTCACCACTTGTGAACCTTATGTGTAATACAGGACCTTTCTTTAATTTTAAAAATTATGTTACTATATTTGCCTTCAGAGTATTGAGTGTGAAGCTTATCAGTTTTATAGGCCATAGTCTATAGTCCATATTCTTCTGATAACCTCATTGTCTTTTTTCTGTGGTAATGCTCATGTGTTGAAGAAAGAAAATGTAGAACATGGGAAAAGCAATGATAAAGTAACACAAAGAGAGGCAAGATGACTCTCCGAAAAGTGCATAACGTTATGTTCAGCTCTCTCATTGCAAGCAAATTGTTGTACACTACTTCATAATTATGCTCCAAATTAGGTAGAAAAACAGCCTTGTTAAGCATTTTTTAGACATAAAAAGGTGCTTTATAATGTTTAAAGCACATCTGAGCAATGTTATACTTTAGCTCCATGTTAGAGCATAGCAGTGACAAGTACCAGCTACCACAGAACACAGCTGAGAAGCTAAAGCAACTTTACATGCTGTTATACACTTTGCTGTAAAGTGCTTAACAGCTTTTAATGCTGGAAGTTCATAACAGGTACACTTTGCTTCTACCTGAAGCTTATGCATGTGTGCAAAGTGTTTTGTTTTTGAAAGATGAAAAACACTCTTTTTTTCTGGACAGAGCAGTTAAAGCTTTGAGTACTATAGTAGTCCCTCTATTAAAAAATCACTTTTTGTGTGCCCTTTAGAATGGATGTCATGTTTCAGCACTCAGTTTTTGCCTCATCTTGCGCTCAAGATGAACTTCTTCTTTTGCCAGTTTCGAACTCACATGTTTGATATGATTATAGAATCAATCACAATCCTCCATCTGGGGTGATTGAGAAATGTCAAGTAATTCACCTCAACTCTCACCTCAAAGTCTCACCCAGAAAGCATTTCAAGAAGTAGAGTCCTGGCTAACAAATGATAAATTAATCTTAAACCCTAAAAAAAAAAACTATTGCTATTCTACGTCAACAAATCCCCTTCCTCTCCTTACACTTTCCAAATCACCTCACACAATGACACCTGCATAACCCCCTCTTCTCAACACACTAAACTACTAGGAATAGAAATTGGCGATAAACTTAAGGTTGCTACAGTGATGGTTATAACAGGATGATAGTTTATTAAGGTCAGATATATTAAGATTTGTGAAATCGGAGAGGCATACAGGGGGGGTAGAGAAGATGAGAGGGGCAGTTTTAATAGTCTGGTTGATATGTAAACTTAGATTTGATATTCACATAGCTCAGACAATTAAAAAAGTGCACACAAACTTGGCACACTGCACAGAAATAAACACTTTTTCACTACAAACACCAGAATTGCAACAGCCCATACCCATCTTCTGTCAACCTTATTATATGCAGCACCCATTCTCACTAACCTCAGATAAACTGAACTTCAAAAACTTGAAGTCTGCTAGAACAAATTAGCAAGGTTTGCCACAAACTCACCTGCTAGGTCTCATCACTGCCTAGCACTCAGGCAACTCAACTGGTTGGAATTGCTGCATCTCTTAAACTACACACAACTGTTAATGGCCCACAAAATCCACTCTGACCCTGAAAAAATACCTGCCTTACTAACACTCCTGCAATCCTATACTTCTGCCAGACCTCCTCCCTCATCAAAAAGAAACCTTATTCAACTAATACCATTTAAAATAAAGCAGGGGACTCCTCCTTTTCTAACTTCATAGGTAAACTCTGGAATGCCTTACCACACACACTCACCTCCCTATCATCCCATACATTATTTAAACCTTCATTAATAAAAACATCTGGTCAGCAAACGGATATGTTTCTCGTTACCATTTTGAGAACATGTAACAAAAATGTCAATACAATAAACAGGACATGCTGGAGGGACAGATTCCTGTCCCAGACACTTCTCATATTCTGGAACAGGCTACCCATCTATGTCAAGCAAAGTTCTTCATTAGCACTCTTCAAGAAAAATCTTGATGAGTGGATGAAAAATAAGAAATACACCCCGGGGATCACTTCTGTGTCTCTGCTTGACAGTGGCACAGGAAAATAACTTTCTTGGGTGGCGTAAGCCAGGGAACCTTGTTGGCTAGGCTTACACAGGCCCTTGGGCCGATAGCCTAGTACCTACCTATGAACCTATGTTATTGTACCTGATCATAATTCTTGGTAGTACATGGAGCTTACAAGCATATATAAGCTTTACTATAAAAAGTGACAGCCATGGTCATGTTTTGTTACACATGATATAGTTAATTTTGTATAGAACATATCATTTAGTACATTTCTTATCTGAGTTATTCAGTATGTAATACTGTGATTTGTTTCTTCTTTTATGAAGCAGCTTGATCCATCTGTAAGTTTTCCTCACAGCTTGCCTCTGCCATTACTTTCAGTTGAAGTAGATGTTTTCTTCTCTCTGTTTCTTTCCTTTTTGCTTTAGAGAGATTCATTAGTTTAATCACATTTTAAGGGACGATTAAAGCAGTGAATCTCTGTGAAGTACAAAGGGAATCAACAGACACAGGACAGTGAGAAGGTTTCTCCATATTTTTTAAAATCATTTTCCTGTCTTTTGCCTAGCAATATGGAGACTTATTTTTGTATTGTGAGGAGCAGTGTCTGATTTTTTGGGAGGCTTTGTATTCCTGTGTGTACTTTGCTATGAAACTTCAGTTTTATTAAAATGAAAAGTTGCTTTTAAGGGATACAGACTTCATTTAAAGGGCAAAATGCCCATTTCAGCTATGATGTGTTTGCTACAGTACATGACTGGATAACTGCTTTCAAAGGTTTATAACAAGGTTGCCATTTTGTCATTTCAAAGTGTAGTCACAGCACCTTATGCAATAAAACCATGTTATGCACTTTCCAAGGATGTAATTATTCATCCTATTGGTTACACACAGACAGTGTTAACCACAGAAGTGCATGAGAGAATCATGAATGATTTACTGGCAGTAACACACAGATATACACACACACACTGTGGAAAACTGAAGTGTCTAGCGGGTCTGAAAGATGTTTGCTAATAAAAGGTGCATTTCACTTCTGCCCACTGTCTTTGTGGCAATGCTGTGTGTTGCATTTTTTTCCTCATTCTGACCAACTTTTATTTCACAGGCAAAATAGACAGCAAAGCAGAATGAAAATTAAAATAAGCTATCAAATGACTAGAAAAAAAACCTGCTCTGAATATACAGAGGGCCAGATTCCAAAAGACATGCTGTCAGTTTAAGTCTACCCTAATTACGAAAGACTTGCTCAAAAATATTGAATGGCTCTCTCCTCACTGTAGTGTGATCTCGGAGTTGGTATATATATATATTTAGTGGAGGGGTGTGGGGGGCACACCTCCCCAAAAAACGTATTTCTATGAACAGCATTTTTGGTGTTATAGTCGTTCAATATTTTAACTTTTTGATCACATGTCATAGACCCGTGGGGGGGAGCAGATTCCAAAACACCTGCTCTCTGTTTAAGTGGAACTTGCACTGACAGCAAGTCTTTTGAAATCGGGCCTCGTATCTACTATGATCTACTGAATAACAGTTCTCAGAGTAAGCAAATCCTTGAATTCAACTGCAGTGATGTGAGGTATTGCCAGCTATGCCAGGAGATGTAGGGCAGTAGATGTGGAACATACACCAGCATAGCTAGCTGGAGTTTTGTAAAGAATTATATATTTGTATATCAAACAAATTTGTATAGATGATTGCGTTGAAAATATATTTTTAAAGCTGCTTGTATTAAAAATGTACCGGTGGCAATCCACTGAGCACTATTGCTAAAGTAGTTAGGAAGACCTTCTACATTGCCCACCTTATCATGAAGGGATTCGTCATAGTCTCCCTATACACTCATCAGACCAATGATTGAAGAACTCCAGCTCTATTCAGTTGATTTGATGAACATGCTTCACCTCGGATAGATTCATCACCCAAAGACTAAAATCCCAGTATATGTGAGGCAGAGCTAGTATGAACTTATGAACCTATGAACCTAAAAGTGGTTCCTGCTGGACAGAAAAGAAATACACCTGTATGTCAGACTGTATTGTAACTGTTGAAATGAATATATTGTAACAGAAGATATTGGAAGAGGAGAGGTTAATCTCAGTCTAGCTAACTTTGAAAAATAGTCTGAAATTAAATGACCTGGTTTATGCCATAAAGATTGTATCTTACAGTTCTAATTACAGCCAGAGATGAAATGTCTGTGAAAACCAAGACTAGAAAACTAGGAATCCTACTGTATTGTCCTTAGGGGTGAACTAATTGCGGAATAGGTGAGCAGCAAGATGAAAGGTAAGAGAGGGTGAAATGGGATAAGAGGTGTAATGGAAATGTCTTACAGATTTTTTTTCAAAGCTGGTGAGTATTCTTAAAACATATGCCACAAGGAATCATTGATGTCACTGCAAGCAGTACAATATCATATTGCCGAAAGAAAGCTTTCCCCGCTTTGTGATATGGGTGTCATTAACCATCAAACCAAATTGACAAAAATGTCTCAAACACAGACCATACTCTTCACCTAAACAAGAGCTCTGCATACCTGCTTGAGTAGCATGATGTAAGCTTCCAAAGGTGCACTGAAAATGGGATCCCGGAAGGCATCATCAGGTTTTGTCCTACCGCTAGAGGCAAAAACTTATAAATGATGTTTTTAAATAGCATTATCTTCCCAAACCTGTGTTCCTTCCTACAATTGGATTCAGTTGGGGGGGGGGGGGTAGTAACTTTAGTTGGTGTCTCATGCACCGCTGGTGCAGAGCATACTATGCACTGTTCAGCAGACACGCATGCACGCACACATACACTCTTATTTTCAGTGATTCAAAGGTTTCACCTCTCTGCATTTCTGCAAATGACAGAAGGGATGAACACCTTTTCATGCTTAGTTTGCTGTGTGATCGTTTAATCATACCTCTACCTTGATAGCCAAGGTTCTTTTTTCCCCCATGAGAAATAGACATTCTGATATTGGAATCAAGAAGATGACCACTATTTCATACTATAAAATTAAATGGTTACTGAAAGCCTTTTCATACCAAACATTTACTCATGGAACTTCTACATTCAGTATACAAAGCTCAAGTTATACCTAGATAGGGAGAGATATCAGATCACAAGAGAAAGCAATGACAGGGAATCAAGTCAAGTGAGGCCCCCAGCCTGGTATTCCAAAGGCCAGCACAGATGCAGATGTCAACAATTCAAAATACAATCCACACCACAATCAAATGTCAAAACAAATCCCATAAAAAGCAAAAAGAGAAATAGAGTGATTTTTATTATCAGTTGGTAAGCACTTTCATGCTGTATGTACTTCAGACCATACAAACTCACAAAATCCAATAGTTTAATGCATTAAATCACTAATTAAAACATCAATAAATCAATAAACTCCATGGCAAAATATACAGTCTAATTATGTAATTTACAAGTTTTCAATACAGGTTTAAGAGAAATACTGTCATTAAAGCCAAAGCCTTTGCTTGCCCGCAAGGCAATAATCCACCTTATTTCATCTTTCTCTCTTCTATCACTCAGACAAGCCCCCTCTAATGTTCTTATTCGTAAGCTGCAAAACCATAAATTCAAAAGCATGCCCGATATTCTCCTTAATATGTTTATTGAGTGCACTTATACCCACTTATACCCATGTCCCTTCTTACATCAGCAAGGTGCTCAAGAATCCTTTCCTTCAAACTACCATTGGTCTTACCAACATAGTAACAGGGGAGATTCACTTCACGTGCTCGAAATTCTGAAATATAGAATTTTAAAATCTCGAGCCCATAAAGTGGAAATGCTAAAATATCGAAAACACAGAAGCGCGAAATTCAAAATCTCGCATTTCGGAGATGTTGAATTAGTGGTTCCGATGTTGATCTTTGTTCATGGATTCAGGTAAGTGTTTATGTTTTAAGGGTTTTGGATAGGGACTGTAGTGTGAGTTAGTGTGTTTTGTTACTGTGATGTGTGCGCGCGTGGGGAATGTAGCTTGTGTGGTGGTGTTTCGTGTGTTTGTGTATGTAGTGCGACCTTGGAGTTAGTATATTTAAGTAGGGTGGGTGTGGGGGGTGCAGCTTGTCCCCTGCTTGTATGTAGGACAGGGTTGTAGGGTTGTGTGCTTGTGTGTGGGGAGGAAGGTGTGTGTATGTGTGTGATGCATGTGTAGTATAGAAGTCGCACCTCTGGGTTTTCGATCTTTTAGGATTTCCACTTTATGGGATCAAGATTCTGAAATTCGATATTTCAGAATTTCAAGCATGTAAAGTGAATCCTAACAGGGACATTGTTTACATGTTGCTATATACACAAGGTCCCTACTCTTACAACTGGCATAGAATTTAGTGTCATTTTGTATCTTTGTTATGGGATGAAGAAAAATGTTTTATTTGAGACTGAATTACGAGTTTACAATTTCTACAAGCAAAAGTCCCCACTGTATTAGTCTATTACTATTATTATTACTGGCATAACATAACTTGTTTTAAAGATGGCCCATTCTTAAAACTAAACAATGTTTTTTCAGTCACCAAATTCCTTATCCCTTCATCTCCTAATAATATTGGTCAGTTTCTTTTGATAATTTCACACATGGAATTCACATTACTAGAATAAGGCAGATTAATCCTGACTTTACTACAATTTCAAGGACCACTGCCATTTTGACATTGCCCTTGCAAAAAATGCGGTTTAGCTTCTGTAAGTCTTAGCGTTTGCATCTGTTGAACAGTCACAAATTTCAATCTGTTTATAACTCCTTTCCCCTCAAACTCAGTACTCAAAATTTCAAAAACATTTTCTAAATCTATAGTTTCTTGTGTAGTCTTGATGCCCTCAGAAACTGCTCCTTTATTGCAGTTTGATGCACATAACCTGGGTAGATACTCACAATGTAATTTGCAATTTTTCCAACATAACTTTCTATATTTCTTGGTATTAAAATCACCATGATTTGTTTTAAACTAATACATCAACAAAATCAATGCAGTAATAAAAATATTGCACTATAAATTAAAAAAAAAAAAAAAACAGTACTAGCATTCAATACACCTTCAAACTCATTCAACTGATCCTCAGTACCCTGCCATAATAAAAACACATCACCTACAAATCTCATATAGTCTATAATGTTTGACTTAATAGTTTTGTTTGTCAATATTCTCTGCTTCCCAAAAAGCCATAACCATATTATTGTAGCTTTTGGCACCTGCCGTGCCCATAGCTATGCCTAGTTTTTGCAAGAAATACTCATCATTAAATATATAAACATTGTTTTCTAATATCTAGCTAAGGAGACTGCAAATTAAGGTAGTCTGATTACTGGAATAACTACTAGATAGAGATGTCTTAGTAGCAAAGTTCCAATTTCCTAGACAAACTGAAAAAAAAGAAAGTACTGATGCTGCAAGCATTTTGATAAGAGATGCACTTCCTATCAGCAACAGCCTAAACCTCCTTCAACTACCCTCCCAAATAAAAAAATGTTTAGCTTTGCATTATAGAGACTGAAATCTACAATGGTCAAGGGGTTGTGATGAAAAGTTATACCAAGATAAGCCGGGCTTCCAGAACTGCAGGGAAGATTTACTCCTTCACTTTTAAGAATGGAAGCTTCTTCAATGACAGCAAGAACATCTTTTATTATTGAGTTAAAATTGAAATCTGAAATTTCTAGCAACCTCTTTCTAAGGAATAATTCAATTCTGTGAATTGGCAGACAGAATCATCCAGAAATAAACAGCACACCTGTTCTTTCTCCCTGAAGGTTTTGAACCACTAGACCATGTGCACAGATATCTACAGAGGAGCATGAATGGCAAAAGAAGGAGCATGGAGACACCAGACACTGTTGTTAGCTGATAACGGGGAAGAAGATGGAATTGTTAGTGAAGAATGCAGTGAAGCAAGATTTATAAAATACTTGAACTACTTTATCATCACCCTCACCCCACAAATAAAAAAAAACATACAAGTCATGGCCACCCTACAAATATATAAATGAGTGTGTGCGCATTAGCAATTAATACATGATAGTATCTACTTATCTGACATTTGATTTGGGGAAAGTTCAATTGGATAAGAGCCCATTTTTAGCAGATGGCCTGGGAGAAAAGCTCCAAGGTATTACAACACATTTTAAGAACAATAATTTTTACAGTTTTTAAAAAAATACAAAAACAAATGCAGTTTAAATAATTATACCAGATTAACCGTAATATGAAAACATTGATTGAAAATAGATACAAGATATATGACAATGATTTAATAGTTAGAGACATTTTAGCCAGTTTATAGAGACGGTAAAGGTAAGTTAATATAATACAAACAAGAACTGCAATATGAAGTGAGAGAAAAGCAGGCTTATAGTATATTTAGAGAGAAAGCCAAGGGAGAGAAACTGACAGAACTAAGGAAGTAAGCGAAGAAGGGAGAGTAAGGAGATGTAAGGTATGAATAGGTATTTGTTCTCATTTAGGAATATAATTTTTCCAAGAGCTTATCAAGAACAGAGCCAACTTTGGCCTAATAAGTATTTCAGAATGGTTTTGAAGGGTGGAAGGGAGGGTATTCACCTGATGGATAGAGATAAGGAGTTCCAGGCCTTGGCAACATTGTGCAAGTGCAAACAATGCTCAGCAGATTTGATAGGATTTCAGGACAGACAGAAGTTTTTGGACTTTGGACTGTAATGACCAAGTAACATAGTTGTATAGAATATTATTTAGTGCTGGACAAGCAGATGGATTCTCTGTATAATTTTATTGGTAGAAAGAAGCTGTTGTATGTTAATTGATGTTGTAGTTCTAACCAAGTTAGGCATTTTAGTAATATACAGTTGTGGGTTCTTGAAAGGGTTATTGGCTGCAAAAATTAGTAACTTTGTTATAGCAATGTTCAGCTTCTGATTTTTGAGATGCCTGAAGGTTAGTAAGGATGGGAGCACCATAAAGAAGTGTGAGAAGGAGATCAGTAGTGGAAAGTGTATCTTTAATTGCGTCAGTATGAAAGTTTATGGCTCTACAAATAATCCCTAGTTTCTGATGATTATTTTTCTTATGCAATTTTGTATATGCAGACAGAATTTAAGATTATCATCAACTATCACCCCTAATAATTTGCAATGAGAAGTGACTTCAATGGTCGTATTATCAAGATTGAGGACTTTTAATTTTGTTTTTTTCATGGGAGAGGGATTTGACAAAAAAATAGCTTTTTTTTAGGGTTGAGCATGTGTTGCAAGTTACAAAGCCATGTTTCAGTTGCTGTTAAAGCTTCCTGAGTAATTTGTTGGAGGTGTGCCACATTGATAGAAGTGCAAACGAGTGTGAGTCATCTGTGTACAGTATTATGGATGTGTGAATTGTTTTGGTGAAAATGTTAAATATGAGGAGAACAAAGACAGAGCCTTGTGGTACACTGGTGGTGACTGCGAGGTATAGAGAGATGTTGGAGTGTCATATTACTGACCAATACCTACTTGATAGTAGCTTTTGAATCATAGAAGAATGGGCTGACAGAGACCTAATGAGGACATCTGAAGTAGAAGTTTGCTAAGACAAACTGAGTAGTAGGTTTTAGACAAGTCTAAAAATAAGGATGAAACTAATTTGCCATTATCTCTAGCATTATTTACAGTATCTATGCAGGTTACAAGTGCCGTGTTAGTAATGTGGGAAAGATGGAAGCTATGTTGTGTGGCAGATAGGAGTTCTTCCTGAAGGAGATAGCTTAGCAATTGTTTTCGAATACATCTTTTCAAGTATTGTGAAGAGGGGAGATAACATTGCTATATGTCTAAAATTAGTAATGTCTGTTAAATTTCCTCTTTTATGCAGAGTGATAATATGTCACTTCTTCCACAGAGAGGGAACTTGGGATTCCAGGACTAATAAGGATTAAGACAGGGTAGGCAATGCTATCATCTGCTATTTTAATACAACTGTGTAAGAAATATACAGTTTAGAATTTTACATGATTTTATTTTAGGTTTACATCATTGTTGAAATGCTGTAAGGAAATCAGATTTAAGCTGGGGAGGTGGAGTTTAGAGAGTAGGCTAGAGGTGAGAGGTCCTTAGTTGACGTGGTCAGTTGTATGGCAAGTACAGTTTGATTTAGTGTGGAGGACTTTTTTAAGTTCAGCTCTGAAGGTGGGGAAGGGGACTGCAGGTCTTTTAGGTGATACAGGGAATGACTCCCATAGTTTAGAGGCAAAGACTGAGAAAGTTGTTGGTGATTGTAGCCTGGATTGTGGAAATGGGCTGGGGGTTCACTAGTAGAAGTATCAGATGTTGTAGTGTATGCTTGTCATTTCACATTTGGCAGCTAGTATTAGGACTGAGTTCAGCTGGAGAGGTTTGAAGATGAAAGATATTAGTAGCAGGTTTACTTTGTGTTGCAGTGGGAGCCATTTGGCTTTTTTAGGCTGGGACATTGGTGCTCTTGAGAAGATGAGTTAGTGATGAACTGACACGTCTTGTTTTGATAGCCTCTCAGAAAAACTCCTCCACACTACATGCTGTCACCTTTACGGGCAGTCCATATTCAAGTAGGAAGGTAGTTCATAATATTCAAGTTGGGCAAGAAATTACTCCTTTGACTATTTCTGTCCTGGCTTAATTGGATAGGTAGGATGACATTTTCCTAGCCCAGAAGAGATGTGAGTTAACTTTTGCCCTTAATTTGTCAGCATGTAATGTCAGTGACTGCTCTAGTCACAAAATGAGGTATTTGAAGGAGTTGCTCATTTTTATTGGTGAGCCATAAAGTGTAGTGATACTGAGTGACTTTCTTGATTCATGTGCACAGTGTCTGGAGATGCTGGATCTACTTGACGTGAACCACACTTGCTGTTTAGAATAAGTTTAGGAGGTATAGTCTTTTTATATGTCAACAAGAATGTGGGCATGAAGATTAACATCCACATTGATTAGTTTGTAGTAGGGATGTTGTTTGAACCCTGACTGCCCACAAAATTCTTAGAATAGATGAGGGAAGTAGTCAGAGGGTGTCACATAACTGCCTAGTAGTGGTAAGATCTTTCCTAAAATTTATGAGCCTGATGATCAGTTTACAAGATTACATTCCCTTCAAGTCACTGATAAAGTCCTCATTTGATTTGATTTAATCAACTTGGATCCCTTCCATTTCCTTTTTTGATAAATTTCTGAATATCTTTGGCAGAAACAAGAGATATGTCATAATAATTTAATTCAGAGGTCATTTCTGGAAATACACTTCTTCTAGCAACTCTGCCTTCAGGCCATTGTAGGAGGTCCAATGCAATGCACCCAGATGAAGTTTTTTATCATACACTGAATTTTTGGGGAAACAGAGAGCATGGCATGTTTACCGGGTGCTACCAACACTGTAAATCTCTACAGAAGAATACAAAGGGGGGACACTGCATTAACTGCTGGTGATCTGATTATAGTGGTCACTTCAATTCTGACATATCCTGTGAAGAGGTTAGTCTGTTAAAGGAATTCTTTATTGATAAAAGGCAAATGTTTCCCTGAAATCTGATAAAATGAAGGCCAAGAATTTGAATAACATGAGAATATTTTTTCTGATAGCGGAGACATATGATGGATGAGAAAATCCATTCTTTCGTGTACTATGTAGAGGAGGGCAATGTATTGGTAAAACCTCACTTTACAGTCAAAAAGGAAGGGATGCCCTTTCTATGTTCATAGGCAAATTTTACACAGTCAGTATGCAAACTATTACAACCCTTAGTCAATTGCTAGAGTATGCCTAAAGTCAGAATCAAACCCTGTGCTTTGGTCTATGAGAACACCTCAGCCATTACACCAACACTGACCTTTGCTTGCATTAGATTGTACTTCCAATCAGTAAAATTCTGAATATTGCAAATCATCTGTCAGCGTATATTCCCAAGATCAAGTGGTCCAAGAGAGAATGATGCATTCTATCAATGATAATTGAAGTGTTTGGACTCAGATTTAGTGTTTCAGTTAAATACGTGTACTTTCAGGGAAGTCTGTCAGTTGGAGTTTATTCTAGTTACTATAGTTTTCCGAGTACAGCTGTTTGTCATGTATAGCTTGGAATTCTTTGTCATGAATGCTATAGCAGACACTGCAGTCCCAGACTAAGACAACTTGAATGTGCAGTCATCATTTAGGGCAGATATTTAAGTACCTTTTAGATCTTAAACTTAAGTCATCAAACAAGACTTTGGACACCATAACCATTAAATTATCTAGTTTATCTGCTCACTTTGGCAGTAACCTGCAGACATGGAGGTTCACTTATGTTGCTAGTGCTGGTAACAATCATAGGACTCTTTTTGGAGAGGGGGGTAAAGCAAACACAAGCAGGTTACTAGGAGTAGAGTGACACCCACTGCAGTGACTCAATACAGACACACTTCCCTAAGCAGACTGCTATAAAGGCATTAAGGTTAAGCATTTTTTCTACCTACTGCTGGTGTGAAAAGGCTGCAATAGTATATTTGACATATAACACCAGATGCATGAGCATAAATCTTAAGTTGCCTAAGCAGAATTAAAAAGAAGGAATCATGTGTTTCTGAGAATTTTGACTCCTCCTCTTCTATTTAAGCTTTCCATTCATTTGTCACAATGCTGACCCCGATACAGAATAATAAGGGAAAGTTACAATGTGTGGCACAATCTCATCTGCAACCTCTTTAAATGTTCACGGCTCATGTTCAGATGACTTTTTTTTTTTTTTTTTTTTTTTTTTTTAAGCAAATACTAGATTCTTAGTAATAAGTCTTGACTGTGTGCATGACACAACTTCTGAAATTTCTTTTTCAATTGTGACCAATTCTTTACATTTATTTTAACTTTATTTTAATGGTGGCACCAGCAATATCAATATTATTACTAAAGAATAATTAGCGATTCAATAAATTCTCAAGCATTTGCTCCATAATATTTAAAAACATTATATTTGTATAACCTGAAATTACTCAGTGAATCAAACAATGTATTTTTTTTGGTCATCTTTTATCTTGGTCACATTTCAGCTGCATGCAGCTCAGTTGCTCAGAGACTAGTGCTCATCTGCATAGTTGAATGCAAGAGACTCTTATATCCAGATTTCATCTCTAAATACACTTTCCCTAAGTTGGGTTCATCTTTTTGCAGTATAATTATAGTTCAGAGACCCCTACTGAGAGGTGCAAAACCTTTTTTTTTTTTTTTAACTTGCTAGCAATCACAAGTATACGTTTCTAGGAGCAATTGGCTGTGAGTTATGAAATTTGAGCAGATAGTACTGAAATTAATAACAAAGATCCTAAATCATACATTTCCACATTCCTACAACAGTTGCAGAGAACCTGATTTTAACCTAATCTTGCAAGCTACTGCAAAAAAACTAAAAAAATCGTTTTTACTTTCTACTCCATCGATAATGCTGTGTTACTGTATTAATCAGCATATTAAAAGAAAGCTGCCAAACTGCTGACAGCTATTTTAAAATGTAAAATTTCTGTAACCTTTGAGTTAGTATATATAATTATATTATGAAATTTAATTTTGCTTCAATTAAAATCTTCAAAGAGAAATCTGCTTATTCAGAGCAACTGCTTCCTTTCACAAAGATCTGTGTTTTAAAAGGCTATAGCGTAGCATATATCAAAACTGGAAGCACTAATAATTCATTTTTGTCTTGAAGATATCTATATTAATCTTTCATAAAACACTACCATGAAAAGTCTAGATGGATTTATTTGCTGCCAAGTTCTCTTCTGACAACAAAAATACTTAAAAAAAAAAAAAAGCTGTATTAGTACAAATTGCTGTAGTTATCCATAGAAAATAAATAGCACCAAAAGGTCAGGGAAACTGAGTGTAGATGCAGACATTTCTGAGTGAATGGAGAACTGGTTGGCAATTACAATTCTTTTAAAAAGATTAAAGAAGAATATGAAATATGATAGTTTGTCTTTATACAAATCAGACAATAATTTAAAAATTAAACTACGCAAATATTAATAAATTCCAAACTATTAGCTATATCCATCTTGTGAATCTAAACCACATTGTTGAATTTATTACTCACAATGTTCTCTCCACATGATATTTAAAATATATTTTATAGCTGTAGTGAACAAAGCCTACATGATTTCATAAGCGGTGTAAGTATGCTGTCTGAAGGTGTTCCACTGGCAATGGATGCTTTGTATATTACTGTTTCTCCACTGGACAGAAAATGCATCTATGAAGAAATGTAAAAATAAGGTGGAAAAAAAGTAAAAGTCAGAAAATTAAAAGCAGTGAAAAAATGATGTACATTGTAGTTAAAATAAAGTGCCGGGTATAGTCAAGCTAATGAAAAAGAGACAGTGTGTGTGTATTTCCTCATATGCAAAGTTTGCAGTAAGTTCTGAAGCTTGAGAAACTGAACTAAAATGGACAAATGGAAAAAAGTTTGTCTCCTACACTACCACATTATATAAATGAAATCATGAAAAAGCTTGTGTGTATATTGCATAAATCCAAAAAAGTATATGAGGATAAAAATCTCTGATGGATTAGAAAGCCAGAGATACCTCCACATTGTTCTATAACCAGCCTCACCCACAATACCACCACCACCACCAGGTGCAGAAGGTACCTGCTTCAGTGCAGCTTTCTATATCGAGGAATAGTTAATAGGGAAAAAAAAGTATCTGCAAGCAGAAGGCTTTATTTCTTGCATCAGTCTACATTTCTGAATAGCAGCTCTAACGAAGCAAAGGTATCCTGAACCCATCATTCTCTTCTCCAAAGTATGCGTCTGTAATAACATATTTCTTGCAGAAGCAAAGTTGCAGAACTATTAGAGAGTTCATAAGACTGAGGAAGTGACAAACATAGTCATTCACTGATAAGATGCCTGCCACATAGCTACAAGGCTGTGTGTTAATAAATTCCTCTCTCTATCTGTACAAAGTTTCCCTGTTTTTCTCTCTCTTACATCTCAACAATATTCTCAAAGTATACTAATTCTTTCCTAACTCTGAGAGACATGCTGCTGGACCAGCTACACTAAATTAAGTGAGTGTGTGTGCGTGTGTGTCTATATTTATCTATCTATGTATATGTATGTGTGTGTGTGTGTGTGTGTGTGTGTGTGTGTGTGTGTGTGTGTATATATATATATATATATATATATGAAAAATTAAGTATAATATAGCCTAGTGTATTATATAGTATTCCATCCTTGCCTTTGTGGATCATAACAACTGTTAAATAATAAAGGCAGCCAAATGTATCTCTCCCTCCCCACAAATCCATTTTTAATAATAGAAAAAGTAACTAAAGAAATTGACATCTAATCACTCAGTCAGGAAAACAAATTCACACAGAAAAACTGCAGTAATTAATTAGTGAAAAAATAAAACCATGCAGAAAGTTTAGTAAAGTGCTGAAGAAAGTTACCTCTGCACAGAAAGGGTGTGCGTCAAAATTGTGTACTTGGACAAATTACTGTAGTGCAAGAAAAACTAGAAAAGCACAAGTCAGAGAACCATCTTGACAGATGTTGGGGTCATGTCTGATGTTTGTCGAAACCCCTGCACATAAACCTAAGGTGATGGATGACAGAGGAATAATCATTCAGAGAAGACAGAAATCTCAGTAAGATCAAGGAAATGTGGGATTTGCCATAAAGAAATGAGAGTAGCCTCAATCCTTTACCTTAACATAAGTAGCAAGGAAAGACGATCTTCTTCCTCTTTTGGCTTTTCCCAGTTAGAGGTCACCACAGTGGATCACCTGTCTGCTCATGATTGGCAGTGGAATTTTACGGTGTCAGGTTGCCAGCCCGGGGCCCAACCTTCCACAGAATGCACGCACGCACACACACGCACACACACACACACACACACACACACACACACACACACACACACATGCCTAGGGCCAATTTAGAGTGTCCAATCCACCTACAGCATGTCTTTGGGATGTGGGAGGAAACCCACGTGACCACAGGGAGGACATGCAGACTCTGCACAAATGGCACCCCAGCTGAGGATCGAGAGAACCTCTTGCTGTAACCTCTTGCTGTGAGGCGACAACGTCAACCACTGCACCACCGTGGCCGCCCTAGCAAGGGAAGACAATACAGTGGCCACATGCCATGACATGTGTGAAAAGCGGTGATGACAGCTGTTTAACTAACTAACAGAGAAATGCAGGTTTAAAATAAACAGTTCGGCAGTGGATAGAGAAGATCCTACTTTTTGATACAGATAACTGCATTCATATTTAATGTTTACTTCAAAGTGGAGAATAAGGTTTACTTTTGATGGCCTAGATAAAAGCAGGAGCAAAGTTGCTTAATAGTTTAGCTCCACTTTTAAGCAAAATATATCACAAAAGTCTGATGGCCACAATATGTAGGCACTTACAATTTAGACTCTTCAAAGACAAATTAAGCCCTAGAAAACACCCATCAGAGAACTTCGCAATAAGCGGGCACACAAATAAGTGCCTCACAATTCTGCAATGGATAAAGGTAACAATGAGGACAGTCAATAACAGTGTTGTACAAATGTGGAAATTGGACTTAGTTCAGTAGGAGTTTGGTATATTGGGTAGGTGCCAATATTACTGAGATGAAATATGCTGCGGTGTAGCTCAGCAGTTTGCTATTGACTAAGCTATTTTCCATCCAAAGAACAAATAATCTATCCAGCTCCAAATTCTTGACTATGGATTATAGGCATTACTCCATCCAAACATGCATTCTAATTTTGGTGCTTTGTGCAGACCCCAATCCATTCCAGAAGATGGTTATCTGGATTAATCAAACCAATAAGAATGTAATGTCCCCCTGTGGCATGTAGATGGCTATGCATATAACCCCTGCCATAGAGACCACAATATTTCCTTACCAAAAAATGAGGGGTTTGTCCTCTTTGTGTTATCCCTAAAAAGTCAAAGACATGTTCTCCTTGAGTTACCACAACTCCCTTAAAGCGCTTTCACTCTTGTCCATGCCATACTAACTACTGAGAAGCGATTTCTGCCCTGTCTATACAGCTGTAAAATATACTGTCATATGAACTTCTTAAAAATCCACAAAACTAATACCACCTAAGCTTACACCAGAAAATAAACAGGACCAGGTAGTGGGAGAGATGTCTTTCCTCTCAAGGTTAAGCAGAGTGGTCCCATGACTTAAGTGTAACTTAGATGAATGCCTGGGCATTGTAAGTACTCCCATGGCCTGAAACCCTAAGGGGACAAAACTACGTCGGAGTCTAGTATTAATTCATGCCTTGGTAAAAGGGTGGGGTGGCTGGCTAGGTTACAAATAGTTTACTGGTTCAACAGCCTGGTATAAACCTATGACTGCAGTGCAGCTGACTTTATGTATCATCTGGAACTGAAATTTAAAAAATAATCTATTTAAATGAAATCATCTTTTTTCGACAAGTTGCAGCA
The DNA here is from genome assembly GCF_019279795.1 of Protopterus annectens. Taxonomy (NCBI): domain Eukaryota; kingdom Metazoa; phylum Chordata; order Ceratodontiformes; family Protopteridae; genus Protopterus; species Protopterus annectens. The sequence continues at coordinate 680,059,227 of NC_056748.1, forward strand.
AATTTGATATTTTTTTGTGTGTGCGTGTGTTGCTCTTCTCAGAAATCATGGAACTTCTTGCAGAAATCATATGATCCTAAAAACACATACCAAATACATATCCTGCAGTTTTTTCAACTGACAAAAAGTATACAGGAAGGACAAGACTGAGGTGCAGTGAACAACCCCAGAAACTGTACAGATACTAGACACTGACAATGCCAATTCCTTTTTGTGCTCAGTCTGACTTCAATCCTTGTTAAAAATGTTAGAGTGAAACTGCATTTCAAGAGCAAATCATTTCTTAATTGTTGATGACTCACTCTTCCATAAAGCTGCATGTAATGCAAAAGGTGAAGCCCTACGGGGTTGAGTTTTGAAATAAATTTAGACAGGTTTAGAGGCATGCATATTATAGGCTATACGATCATTATGAAGTAGTGGCTCCCGTTTCTACATAATTTATTTATTTATGTCTGTTTAGCTAGAGGACTGATCAACACAATGGTTATTTGCAGTTACTGATCTCATCTTATTTCTCCACAATTTTTATCATCACTTTCCTCTTTCCCTAGTGGGAGTGCTGCCATTTAGAAAGAATAAATACTTAAGACAACTATAGAGCTCATTATAATTTTGGAGGAGACTAGTATAATGTGCTTAAAACTCCAGTCACTGTTGGTTTCATTTTTGTTTGTTTTGTTATTATATTTTTGTTTCATTTTTCAACTCTGACAAGTCATCAGAATACAGTGAGCAGTAATCAGAAGATATGCCGTTCATTACAAGAATGCGTACAAAAGTTGTATAATGTAACAGCAAACAGTCTTTTCTGGATTACATTGATGTTATTTTATCCTAGAACAGGATACTTAGGTATCATTTCTAAACATATCTAAACTATAAAACCAAAAGAAGAGCAGATTATCAAAAATAGGAAAAAGATATAAAGTAAGAACAGGGAAATGTTGGTCCATTGATGCAGTGGTGGGCCATCCACCTATGACTCTGGCAACCTGGAATTAACTAGAAACTTGGGAAGCTAGCTGGATGGAATTTAGGAGCTGACAGACAGAGCATCTACATTAAAGATGAATGGTGTGGCTGTTTTGGCACTGTACTTCTCTTTAATGGAGGCAGATAGCAGGACTGATGTTTCATTTTGATAATGTGCATACTGAGTAAAGGCTTAACTTTACAGCGCATTGGAAAGGAACACCCACACAAAGCCTGCATCATTATACAGTTATAGTAGAGACAGTTACTACAAGGAGCTTTTTTGTCTCCCTTTCTCCAAGAAGGCCCGTAATGGGACAAGTACAGGACTGGATCGAGCCACTCCAGTGACACAGAGGATTACAGCTCTAACTACATCCCATGTGATCAGGATTCCATTACTGGCTCAGACAACAGCTGGAGTGGTAGGGAGGGATGGACATGCCCATCCTGGGTGGAAGTGCGCTCTTTGATTATGCTCCCTAATTGGAGGCATGGTGCAAAGAAGGGGGCTGTCTTTGGATGTAGTCAATTAGTAAATGGCCTGAGAAGGGGAACTCCACAGCTGGAAGCACAGAAGGCTGAACCCTTAGGATGACCTTAGGATCCACAGCAGGCCCCAGCAATACTGAAGAAATCAAGCGGATGACGGGTAGGCCTGGTGCAGACGTGAGGCACTGGGGTGCTGTGTCGGTAGGATAAGGTCTGAGAAAATAAATAAAAGAACAGGATTGGATAGTTTCTATTCCTTACACCTTAATAACTGGCTGTACATAGGTGAGGTATAAACATTTTAGATAAAAAGATAAAAGTTCACAGTATTAAATTAATTCCTAGTAGCACAACATAACCTGCCACTACTGTCTTGATGCAGACAGTATTAAATGAATTAATTCTTTCTCACAAGCCCTTAATAAATTATTCTATATAAGGGAGGTTTATAAGTTTTGGTTAAAAGAACACTACCCAAATAAAAATTCATTAACGTTAGTATAATACAAACTGCCATTACACTGTTACTACCTGAAGATATTTAATGATAAAGTAATTCATCATCACTTGTCGTTATTAACTGGCACTAGCCCTTAACTGATTCTGCATGAATTTTAAAAGTTTTGGTTAAACGAAATCATCACACATTTAAACTTCATTCCTAATAGCACAACACATACTGCCAAAATATCACTACTGCGATCAGTTATTAAATGATGGATTCATTCAGTCTGACTAGACATTAACAACTGATTATATATGGCTGAGGTTTAAATATTTGAATAAAGTTTGGTAAAAAGAATGTGCATGTATACAAGCAACTTAATCCCTATTAGCACAACACAAACTGCTACAATATACTGCTAAAATTCAATTTTTAAATGATGAATTAATTGCTTCTCACTACTGTACATGGCTATGAATTACAGGTTGTGGTTAAAAGCTAATCACAAGACTGTTTTTCCAAACAGTTAGATGATAATCAGAACTTGAGAGCACATATCATAGATGCTCAGGTTTAGAGTAAAAGCATATGAAGATAAAAGAAAAAAATAAGACGACAGCTTAGAACAACAAGCAATTACATTTCAAGCATTCTGTAAATGTAGTTTTCCACAGTGTTACCATTGCTTTTTGACCACCTTCGTTCATGGCAGGCTGACAGGACGTTGACTATGATAGACAGAAGAGAGCATTATGTTTTTAACTATTTGCAGCATGCTTTCTGTTAGTTATGTACTCAGACTTTGTTCTGCAATGCTACAAGTACAAGCCTAAGGCAGAAATTCACACAATGATAAAGCAGAATGGGACACAATGCATGTGACCTGGGTGTCAATCAACTAAATGAAATGTTATCAAATGATAGAGACTGTTTTTTTATTAAAATATGTTCTGTAGTTCAACTTACAGCGAGTCTGCAGAAGTAATGGCATTCTTAGAAATGTGAATTTTATTTGTTTTACTGTGTGACATTTGATGGCTTTTGGATAATATCCTATACATGTTTTATGATAAAATAATCACATTTACAAGATTATGTAACCTTGCTGCAAGTTATTTGCTTATATATTTTCCATTGCTGATGACTAACACCATACTGCAATATACTACCGTGGAATAGAGCACCATGCGTAACATTCTTCCAATACCTCAATGATTTGCAGCTAGTGTTAAAACTGTCAAAAATGTTAGGTGAACTATGAGTTACACAAGAAAGTCGTTCTTGATAATGGAAAATTTGTTTTGAGTGGATGCTTACTTGTACCAGTTCTTGATTGTTTTCCCTTACTGTTAGCTTCATTTTAGATCCATAACGTGGCTTGAAGAGTGCATAAACTGTCTGAAAGGGGCTGTGTTTATAATATCTTTAATAAAAGAAATGAATGATCAGTATCCTTGTTTTTGCATGTGTTGTAGCTCCAGCCTGAAGAGCATTGGTGGAACTTTTTTCTGATTTCTTACATAATTAGAAATTACCTTTTGAACAAGTACGTTTTATTTAAAGGTTACTGATAGTTAAATTTAAATTTTGCTTTGTGCCAATTTTTGAAGACAGGAGTTCAGTATTTAATTAACTACATTTTGTGCAAATCCATTTGTTCTTCTCTTCCTCTCTCTTAATGGATCATAGATTAAAAAAGGTGTAGTGCAAAGTGGGCCTAGATGCTTTATCCAACAATATAAGTCCACTTATATTTAAGAACACATCCTTAGATTTGCTGCAGGACACAGCCAGAATTAATTTATACATATGAATACCAAAGCTGAAAAAAATTAAGTTTATGAAAAAACTGCCAAGTTTGCAATCATCCTTCTTGTATAAATATTTAAAAAATGACTCATGTTCAATTAATTGCTTGTGTTTTTAACATATTATCCTGCACTAATGATTGACAAAGTTTCACTTTCACCATTGATCCAAACAGTTATCAACTTTAAGGATATGATATCACTTTTCTGCTGGACCTAAAAAAACTTTCTGCAGTGGGATTCGATTTTTTAAGTAAATAGGATGGATTGCGTGAAATTGTGAACATGTGATTTGAATATCTTACTTAAAGATTGTTATGAAGATTTAGTATTGGTCTGAAAAGACTCAATTCAATAGAGAGATGAAAGAATTAAGAACAGGGTCTGTATTCATAGTACAAATAGCTGCAATGCAACTCTCTGTGGACCAGTTAGCCGAGTCGTACTGCAATGCATTCATATGCATCCTCATTTCCAAAACAGCAACATCTCATTTTTCCTGGCATTTATATAACAATGAATTACTCCACTGAGCAGATGGAAAAACTGTGTATTTAAGTGCCTAGAGCAGTATGGGTATTAAGAGGGCTTCATACAGGTATTGACACCAGTCTAAGAGTATGCATGCATGTGCACATATGTGCGCATGCACACATAATAGCCAATCACACAGACACTCATGGGTAACTCACACACACACATACATGCATGCAAAGATGTGCACATACACAATAACTATTCACAGTGAGACACTCATGGACTCACTAACATACAGTCCACATGTTCTCACACACACACACACACACACACACACACACACACACTCACTATTTTTAACAGTCTGATTAGCCTTGCATAGATTCTCCCCATTTACCGTCATTGGTGTTCACTGCAAGAATATTGTACAAACCTATGAATTTGAATTCTTGCATACCCAGTAGTTGTGCTGTTCAGGCATTTGTAAATCCCAGTAATTTCAGTAATGTAGCCAAATGGCCATTTACATAGACCACTCCCCAAGGATTACCACATTGGTATGTGGCACTCTAAGCCTCACTAACTAAAGTACACAATACCAGTTCTAGGCAATGGGTGAGAATAGGCTCTATGAATCAGAATGATCTTACGATATATACAAGGCAACTCGTACTCTTCTCATATACGTTGCAAGCAAACTGAAAGTATCACCCTAAATGATGGCTGGTATTCTTCCATGCTAGTGTTTTTTTTTTTTTTTTTGCGGGGGGGGGGTGTTAAAAGATTTTACCTTGGCGAGAACCTCTTAACCTATCCCATTTAGTGGGGAATACTTTGCTCTATATTAAAGACTTTTAATCCTGGAAAAAATGATAATGCCTTTCCTGGGTATGTTGCCCTACATAGTGGAGTCCAATCTATTTTGTATAGAAAAATGTTATAGTGTCTTCCATGCTCTCAGGAAATGAGCAAATTATACTGAACTGAGGAGGGGCTACTTAATTCTTGGAAGACCAAATGGTAAAAACTGGTCAGTAACCATTTAGACTGTTAGCTTACATTGATAAGCCAGTGTACCTATGAGGGATATTTCTAATGACTGCATCAAAGATTGTTGGAGAGGCACTATGAATCTGTGCATCATAGTTTTAGCACCATGAAGGCAGTGGAGACTCAGGTGCTCATCTGACATGGATTTTGCCAGACCAGTCAAAAAGGACATTCCTGGTGGTTGCATATATCTCAGTCCTCCCCAAGTCAAACTAAGGTGCTGCCAGCTGTGACGTTCATGTGGTAATGTTGTAAACACAACAAAGGCAAGTGCAGAATGTGTAGCTTGCAATAGCTTTCCAATATAACTGCAATGGTAAAGCGCATGGTTGTAGTCATGAGTAACAGGGGGTATAAGGTTCCAGAGGCAATGCTGTCTACACCCTCATGGAGTTGGACATGGCAAAAATATGTCCCACCATAAACTGCATAAGGCCAACCATAGCATCATCCCTGGTCTCCAATGTCTCCAGGAGGAAAATCAAAATGCCAAACATTTCCTTTTCTTAATGCGTAGTTATGTTTTGTACACAAACTTCAGCCCTGTGCATCTGCTGGTGGAGGACTAGAGCTGCATATATATCATAGCTGATAGGATGAAAAACACTATACTGCATTACTAGCCCATTGTATAGCAGATATTTATACATCACATGCAGTCCACTCATCTGTCTCTGCCGGGACACCACTGGCAGTGGCCATGACATGAGTGAAAGTGAAAAACCCTCAGACTAGTTAGGTAGTACATCATTGTATGTGCTGAAGGCTACAGTGTCCTTCTGACTAGTAGGGTTATGCCCATCCTAGAATGAGATATACAGTGCCAATATATTTTGAGGATTTGATTCAATGAGCATGCTGGCTTCATCATCAGATCCTGACAGGAGGCAAGCTTTAGCATGTTGTTCTGGGGCAGACTCAACAGATATGACAGTGTGCCCTAAGAACAGAAATACAAAAAACTATTGGGTGATAATATTCATCCTCTAAGCTCCATGTTTAAAGGTATAAATAGTACTGACGGTTGAATTTTCACTGTCAAAAGTAAAGCATCTACTTATGGCAGCATATCCTCAGTACTGTATTACTGACATATCTACTAAGGATAGATCCACAGATTAATGCAGCCGTCACTGTTGGATACCTTAGACTTGCAGTATGCCTGTTGGGGGTTGGGTGTGTACATTGCTGTTATTCACAAGAGAGATGTCATCTGTCTGCTCACAGAACCAGTATAATTCCAAATCAACATGCAGGGATATCATAAATAATTTTTCCTCAACAGCTGGGAAGCTTCAAGAAGGACTGCCCCAGTCACCATCTTTTTCACCGCTATGTTATATGTCTTCCTGCCGACCCCTTGTATAACACTATTTGCATACCTCCAGTGATGTTGCATGCTGTGGTTCCTCCTACTTACACTACTGACACTAAGCAACGCTATTTCTCAGATGCAGGGTCACATAGATACTGGTAGGTAATGCCTCTCTCAAACAGCCATCACCTGTTCTCCTGAGTGCCTGCAGCAGGCTATATATTTTTTGTACAGAGCTGAAGTCATACAATCTCTGTTGTTTGTCACTTTTGGAGTACACATATATACTTACAGTGACACAGAAAAATAGGTCAGAAAGGCATGTGTAAATGCACAGACATAGATATGTGTCTGTGAAAGCAGACTGGCATAGCAGAACATGACTGTGTACTGCAGTATGGGTGCACTATGAAGAACACACATATTCTGCAGACTGTCTAGGATTGGATGGTTGGAAAACACATGGCCGCCCTGTGTCAGTTAGATGCCATCTCCTGCTGTGCTTCCAATGGAATAGTTGAATGAGTGCAACAGGTTATAAAATGTGGTGTTGCAAAAGCTAGAGCTGCATAACTGGGGAGTGTCATGTTTCAGTGGGTCACTATCTCCTGCAAGGTCCGTATGTGAACCAATGCATGACTGCAATACAGTATAGTTGCACATGCCTCTATTTGCATGAGCAATTCTGCACAACAAACTTAATCTAACAATCATACATTACAGGAGCTATTCAACAAGGTGATATTAAAAGATGAGGCACTGCTAATGTAGCTCTTATTATAATTATGCATTCTTTGTATACCTCATAGGTGTACCCTCCTTTGCAGTCATTGTTCCTGCGCTGTCAGAAAGTGATTCAAGTTCCTAAATAAGTACACTGCTTGTTTATTCTTGATATGCATTTTGGGAATTCAAAATGGTAGATGGCCTGCAAACTCCACAAACAAGTACAAATTTGGACCTTATTTATGCTTATAGAGCTAGAATCTGCCTTTCCTATGAATTATGTTTTGTAGATGCTCTCTAGTAACACACGGTATAGACACATTCAGCTGCATGACACCTCCATGTTGTGCATAGTTATTCATTCGTACAAGTGATGTGTACATGCGCATTATGTATCTACATGCTGCATGTGTATGCTGCATGTGATTCTGAGACCCAAGTAGTGTATGATTCTCATGATGCCACTTTGCTTTGCTGTACATATATTGGGATGGTTTTCAACTACATTGCCACCCCCATGAAATGGGCAGCATGTTCCTTGTGTGCCAATAAGAGAAATGTATGCTCTATCATCAGTTGGAACCCAATGCATGAATTTCAGGCATGCGGATGTCTACTGTGACCTGGGGGCACTGCTGTTCATGGCAAATGGCATCTCTCATACTAGTGAGCAGTGCAGGCACTAATATGGTGACCTGCATTGCCACCGATCTTAGCTTTTTGTTGTTGTTGTATCATTCGGCTTTTAGGGGTCGCCACAGTGGAACTCCGGTCCACTAATGATTGGCAGTAGATTTTTACGTACTGAGTTGCCAGCCCTAACGTACAACCCTCAACGAAGGTACGCCCATTCACACATGTCTCCACACAGAAGACGCTTTAGCTGAGAATAGAACAGGGCATCTTACTGTGAGGCGACAACGCTACCGCAGCACCACCACCACAGCATTCCAATCTTAGCTTTTTGTACATGGGAAAAAAAGGATGGGCAAGGATGAGCTGAATGGTGTAGTAAGCATGAGCCATCTGCAGTGTTCAATAGTGTATTTAATATTTTGCTTGTTTGTTATACGTGCATTCTTTTTGCCTGTGTTTTTTTTTTAATATGAAAAAAACTTGGATATTCTATGTTGCTATAGGAGACTGCATTTCTGTTGTGTGCGCTGTTGATGGCAGCTGTTGAGTAGATCGACTTAATTTTGTTGGACAGGGCACAGGACACTGACTCTGGAGCATATGGGTTGCTATTGCATGCTTCTGAATCACTGGATACAGGTTTGTTAGTATAACTGTGTCTTGCCTCACTTCAACAAACATTATTGCATCTGTTGTTACTTCTTTGTTGGTAACTGTAGCACTACAGACTACTGTACTGGAAAATTGGAACCTGACTGCTTTTTGCTACTTTGCAAAAACATATTCTGCAATAGTTAGGTGTTGCAATGTGGGATCCTTTAAGGCATCTGCTCTTTGCAGATGCGTATGGAGGTGTTTGTTGAACTGGAACTTCTACCTCCTGACACCTGTATGTCTTATGTGATTGCTTGTCTATCCCTTTTTATTTTTAGTAGCGGCAGATCATCCAGAGAATGTTGTTAGCTGCTGCAGAGGCTTCATGCACTGCAAAAGTAATTGCCATTGATGCCCTTATCAGCTGCATCTGAAGTATTACTTTTGGGTTCTCATCACTAGTTCGAGCTTTAAAGTTTTGTCTCCCTTCTGCAGGTCTGCATGGACAACCAGAGCCTCAGGCTTGCCATCTATGGCCTGTTGCTATCCAGGCTGAGGTTTCTGCTGGATCTGGTAAAGCACAATGGCAGTGCCTCACCTGGAAAAGGTTGTAGCCAGTCCCATAAAGGTAGAAGACCCCCGCCCTCGATCCTTGCTATGCCTGACCACATAGCAGAAGCTATAGTCCACTGGGTTATGACTCAGTTTTGATCATCCAGCAAACCTTTCTGCAATGAGCAGCATATCTGAGGAGTCAGTTGGCTGATGTCTTCAGCTCACCCAGGTTGAATCTTGCCACTGACACTGACCACTCAGACCCAAGACCTTGGGCAACTCATGGCACACTGTTGTACAGTTAGCCAACTGGCTTTATTAGACACTATACAATGATGCTCAATTCTAGGGATAGGGTAATGAAATGGCAGCTAGATTTTCTTATAGTGTGGATAAGGTGGATAAGTCTTTCATGGATGCAGCTGCAACTAGTGGAGGTCCCTTTTCAATCTGTGCTAGCAGAATGCCTTTGCCTATGGTATTCCTGGTCAGTCAGGAGAAACAGGAGGAATTTTATATTACCAAAATAGGAACGAATTAATTTTCTTTTGTATTTGTTCTAGGTGAAGGTGACACTTCAGTGTGGAATCAAGCCACATACCAAGGCATTTGAAGAAGACTTCATCAGTGAGGTTATGAAGATGGTCATGGATAAGAAGTGACAGAGTTTTTCTGCCAGTTATGGAAGGTATAACGTAAGAGACAGAGGTGAGAGAGGAAAAGTGGTAGTTTATTAATATAAATGGAAAAGAAGGCAGGAATATTTATTGATACAATCAGGAGCCATTTCTTATTGGCTCAGGCTGCTTCAGATGACTAGTACCTGAGGAAGTCTGCAAAAACATGGAAAGAGTTGCAGGAAAACTTGCAGAGGTATAAGCATGGGACACACACTTTTGTTATTCCTATTATTAAATAATAAAACTGCATCATAAGGAAATGACTTGAGCTCTTCTGTTTAATGGTGTTGCTATCAGTTAGCCTGAATACAGTTTATCACAGTATGCATTACTTTTTTGTATGTATTTAAAATTTTGAGTGTATACGTGTATGCATGGGTGTGTATGTTAATGAAGGTTGCAACGGGCTCCATTTCTCATATCTGACATTAAAAGACAAATACATTACTGTGTTGATATATTCATTTGATCTCAATAAGACAGCTGAAGTATACTGAATTTGTTAATTCATTTATTTATATATATATATATATATATATATATATATATATATATATATATATATATATACAGAGAGAGACAGAGGAGTTGTGGTATTGTATGAGGAAGTCAGGAGTATCAGAGAAGTATGTAAGAGTGGTACAGGATATGTACGAGGGTAGTGTGACAGCAGTGAGGTCTGCAGTGGGAATGATGGATGAGTTTAAGGTGGAGGTGGGGTTACATCAAGGATCAGCTCTGAGCCCTTTCTTATTTGCAATGGTGATGGACAGGTTGACAGACAAGATCAGACAGGAGTCCCCATGGAATATGATGTTTGCAGATGACATTGTGATCTGTAGTGAGAGTAGGTACCAGGTGGAGGACACCCTGGAGAGATGGAGATATGCTCTTGAGAGAAGAGGAATGAAGGTCAGCAGGACTATGACAGAATATATGTGTGTGAATGAGAGGGAGGATAGAGGAATGGTGAGGATGCAAGGAGTAGAGGTGGCGAAGGTGGATGAGTTTAAATACTTCGGGTCAATAGTTCAGAGTAACGGTGAGTGTGGAAGAGAGGTGAAGAAGAGAGTACAGGCAGGATGGAGTGGGCGGAGAAGAGTGTCAGGAGTGATTTGTGACAGACAAGTACCTGTAAGAGTGAAAGGGAAGGTCTACAAGAGGGTAGTGAGACCAGCTATGTTATATGGGTTGGAGACAGTGGCATTGACAAAAAGACAGGAGTTTGAGCTGGATGTGGCAGAGTTAAAGATGTTAAGATTTGCACTGGGTGTGATGAGAGTGGACAGGATTAGGAATAAGTATATTAGAGGGTCAGCCCAGGTTGGAAGGTTTGGAGACAAAGCCAGAGACGCAAGATTACATTGGTTTGGACATGTGCTGAGGAGGGATGCTGAGTATATTGGGAAAAAGATGCTAAGGATGAAGCTACCAGGTAACAGGAAAAGAGGAAGGCCTAAGATAAGGTTTATGGATGTGGTGAGAAAGGACATGCAGGTGGTTGGTGTGACAGAGCAAGATGCAGAGGACAGGAAGAAATGGAAACAGGTGATCCGCTGTGGTGACCCCTAATGGGAACAGCCGAAAGAAGATGATGATGATATATATATATATATATATTTGTGTGAAAACATGCAGGGTTGCAGTCAACTTCAGTGTATGAGTTTGACAACAGCAAACAGAAACATATTACCGTGCTGTTCATCCATTCATTTAATCAAAATTAGATATTTAACATGTATACCATCATTAAAGTAATTGTTGGCCAGATATTTGGTGTGTTGGGGTGGCAGTGAAATGTACTATATGCATATGACAACAATAAGCTGAAGTACATTAATGTAGTCATTATCTATGTATTTGTTCATTCCTTTATATGATCAGAATTTGACATCTGCAGTGCACTCGCACTAAAGAGGCTGCAGCTTGTACAAGTAGTATAAGAACAGAGATCACTGAGATCCTTTTATCATAAGAGTCATTGATATGGCTTGGCAAATATTGTGTGTGTTTGTGTATAATAAGCTTAATTAATGGGAACATTTTTTTTGTCTGCATTTTTCTACAGTAAAATACTTGCTTTACTGAGTTGGTACTTCTGTAAGTTGCCCAAGAAAGCAGCAGTTAGTGCAAAGGATTAAGGCACTGAGCTGTCAGCAAGTTGTTTCTAAAAGTCAAGGCTACATTTGCTGTGTAACTCTGAGCAAGTCAATTACAGCAGGCAGTACTCCCGGGTCTTCCCTGTAAAGGGGACTCTTTATCCACTGAATTTACCAGGTTTACAAATGGATTAAAAGCAGTGACTAAGCCAGCTGTGATTTGATCATAATTAAATGGTCACTGAGCTTCACCCTGCCATTAAATGGGAAAACAACTTGTGTACCAATACCTTTGCCCAACGGTTCTTGGAATTCATAAATTCCAATGCCCTAGATCAACTAATCCATAGTCCCACCAGAGGCTCCAATATCCTAGACCTGATCATTACCAACATGGGAAATCGATGCTCCACACCTATGGTCACCCCCTCATTGGTCAGGTCTGACCATTAGCTAATCACCCTTAACATGCACATCCCATCCCCCCCCCCCCCCCGGTAAGGAAACCTCCATAAAAAACTTCTCCAAAGCCAACTTCATGCTACTCAAGCCAGAAGTGACAAACTTCATGACACCCATGCAGACGGGAACTGAAAGTTTGACTGCTGAATCCCACACTAAGGCACTGTACAAGCACATCCACTCATGCATGAATCATGCCATCCCATATAGAACCAAGATGCTATCCTCCAAAAAAAGGAAGCCAATCTGATGGTACCCTGCTATAAACAAACTTTACAACAAAAGGAAGAAACTGTTGCAGAAAAAAGGAAAATCCCAGGATGCAAAACCTCCCTTACCAGCCTCAGTAAGAAGCTAAGATCCCTCAAAAAATCCTCCAAAGCTAGTTATAAAAATAAAATTGCCAAAGATTCCAAAGACAACCACAAGGCATTCTATAACTATGTCAAGAATCTAAGTGGCAATGCTCAGGTCTGCTCTGAGCAACAACAGAATGGCATTAAATATACTGATCCCAAGGATATTGCCAATATCCTGGCAGATCAATTCAGTGCCAACTTCACCCCCCTCTCACCCCCTAAATGGCCCATCTCAATATTGGAAGATTGCCAAATTCCAGTAATAATGGCCACACAGGTAAAAATTGCACTCTCCAAAGCTAAGAATACAGCATCCATGGGACCAGATGACATCCCGGGCTGTGTATTATATGAACTACAAAATGAACTGGCACCTCACCTAAGTGTCATGTTTAATCATAGCCTCACCTCAGGCTCCGTGCCCACTGAGTGGCGCACAGCTACAGTTCTCCCACTCCACAAGGGGGGATCCACCTTGGATCCCAGGAACTACTGCCCCATCAGTCTGACTAGCCTGATCTGCAAGGCCATGGAACGTATTATCATGGAACTTATAAACAAAGATATTAGCAACCTTCAAACACTGAACCCCACACAGTTTGGGTTCGTGAAGGGACGATCTTGTCTCCTGGACCAGACTGACTTCTTTGAATCAGTCTCCAGAGCCATTAACGAGGGTAAGGCAGTCCACTCAGCCTATCTGGACCTCACCAAGGCCTTTGACACCATCCTCCATTCTGGAATCATAGATAGACTTATTAAGCTGGGCATTAATCCCTACATCACTCGATGGGTTGCCAACTGGCTTACTGACAGAACCCACACTGTAAAAGTAGCCAACTCCAAATCCAGCTCCAGACAAGTAACAAGTGGAGTACCTCATGGGTTCAGTCCTGGGACCACTCTTGTTTGACATCTACTTCTCTGAAGTACAGGCCAACACTATGAGGCTAACAAAGTTCGCAGATGACTGCAAACTGAGAGCCATTATTGAATCCCCAAATGATGTGGATGCTCTACAAAAGGGCCTTACAGAAACAGATGCTTAGTGCCAGAGCCATGGGCTCAAGCTCAATACCAAGAAATGCATAGATATCCCCTTTGGGAAAAAAACATGTACCCGTGAATTACCACATAGGTGGCAGGCAGTACACTAAACACTGAAAGTGTGATAAGAGACTTAGGGACACTTCGATAACCACATCGCCACAACAGTCAGGAAATCCTTCTATGTGGCACACCTCATCACTAAGGGCTTTTCATCCAGGAAAAAGGAGGTCATTGTCCCACTTTACTCATCCCTCATTAGACCTATTATAGAATACAATGCCCCGTTTGGTATATACCTCTCAAGACATCTGCAACAACTGGAAAGGCCACAGAAATACCTCACTAAAAGAATCACAGGCCTAAAGCAGATGCCCTATGCTGACCACCTTAAAAAACTCCAGCTATACTCTGTCACATATAGTCTACTCAGAGGCAATATCAGCTTAACATACAAGGCCATGTCAAACCCAGAGTTGTTGGACATGCTACACTTAAAGAAATCCCAATCCCTCAGAGCCACATGCTCCAGGGATCTAAACCTTGTCATCACAATAAACAAAACATGCTGGAGGGATGGGTTCTTGACCCAGAGACTCCCCAGACTCTGGAATAGACTGCCCATACATGTCAAACAGAGCATCTCTTTGGCCCTCTTCAAAAGGAATCTTGATGACTGGATGGGAGAAAGGAAATTCACCCCGGGGATCAAGTCAATTGCCCTGCTAGACAAGGGTCCAGGGAAGTAAATAATTAGGGAAGAAATAGCCAGGGAATTGTTATGGCTAGGCTTGTATAGGCCCTTGGTCCGATAGCCTAGTACCAACCTATGAACCTATAATCCATGGCCATCTCATTCCAGTTAACCACACACATTCATTCACTTCCGACAGCTCCTCCTGTTTTGAAGTAACCTGTCACCACTGCCCAGGATGTCTGCCTAACAGGACCTAGTAATGTCCTCCAAGACTGGTCAGCAGCTACTAAGATGCATCAACTATACCCTATTCCAGGCTATTTGTCTACTGTGTGTGTTGTGTGTGTGTGTGTGTGTGTGTGTGTGTGTGTGTGTGTGTGTGTGTGTGTGTGTGTGTGTGTGTGTGTGCCTGCGTGTGAGGCAGTGTGAGTGAACCCCATATCTCTCCAACTTTCTGTGTTCATATTTTCCTGTCCGTCTGTGATGTTTGATGTTGCCTGCGTACCCCCACTATCAGCCCTCCATTCCTCCCATTTTTTTCCATTCACCCATCTTCTCTTATCTTCCTTATATATCTATATATATATATATATATATATATATATATATATATATATATATATATATATATATGTATATGTATAGGGTTTATGTCATTTAATCGACCGTTTAGATTTTCGAATACCAGAAGTCTGAGCGGGGAAGTTAGAAAAATAAAAACGTCGAAGCCGCAGAAATACAAATTCTTTCCCAGGGAAAGAATTTGGTTGGCTGTTTCTGTGGCTTTGACATTTTCTCCACTATGGTGCGAAAGTTACAGATCGGGTTAAGGTAAGTGTGCGAGTGAAATGGACGTTGGGGTTAGGGTGCGGGTAAGGTAAGTGTGTGAATGTGATGGACGTTGGGGTTAGGGTGCGGGTAAGGTAAGTGTGTGAGTGTGACGGACTTTGGGGTTAGGGTGCGGGTAAGATAAGTGTGCGATAGTGACGAACTTTAGGGTTAGGGTGTAGGTAAGGTAAGTGTGCAATAGTGACGGACTTTAGGGTTAGGGTGCGGGTAAGGTAAGTGTGTGATAGTGATGGACTTTAGGGTTAGGGTGTTGGTTAAGGTTAGTGCATAGATAGTTGTGTATGTAAGGTTTATTGTAGGTTTATTAGGTTTTTGGTGTGCTTGTGTTGTGTGTGTGTTTTTCAGAACAGCAATTTTTTTCCCTGGGAATAAATTCACTGTTCTGTGGTTTCGATGTTGTCACATTTCGAACTTCCCAGTTCGAACATATGGTGTTCAAAATTTTGGAAGTTCGATTATATGACATAGACACATATATATATATACAAATAAAATGGGTCCCTTAGCCACACATAGAAAAAAAGCATATCTTACCTTTTCTTCAGCTTTCTTTACCTTACAGTGTTCTTCTGTTTGTGACATCTTTTCAACAGTTTTCATGAAACAATAATGTGTCCATCTTGTTCATTATTCAATCACTGCTCTCTCACCCCCTGTACTTTTTTTCTTTTGGTGTATGTACCACCTCTTTACAGTACAGGCAACAGCTTATACTACCTGCTGTAGTTCTTATTCCCATCCCTTTTGAGTTTTGCAAAGTACAGACTGAGACTGCAGCTCTCTCTTTCTTCACAAATGCTCAGATATACTACTGTGTTTTCATTCCTTTCTACCTTGCTTACCTCCCTGAATTGCAACTGTCTGTTACTTACTCTTTGTACAAATGTCTTTATCTCCATTTATCACTGGCCTGTTGCTGGCCTTTGTGTTGTTAGGTGAGCACAGTGTTAATGCATCATGTTTAAAGTCTGCTGAGGATTCCTAGATTGGAAGGTGGAAGCAAGCATGCTCCCTCTTTGGGAACATTGGTAACACTCTTTCAAATTTATCATGGTCCAGACTGAGCCACCTCCAATCTCTGTACCCCATGCAATCCACGAAAGATAAGTATTTGTATAATATATAGGTGTAGGGGCAGATCTCATATTTCTGCCAGTATTAGATCACTGCTATAAATTACCAATTGAAGTCATACTTCAAACTACATCAATTGATTTTTTTTGTTATGTTGTTGATATTTAGAAGACATAGTATGAGTCATTTTAAAGTATTGCATGGTGGTGTGTGAAAAGTAAAATGGGGGTGTAGGATTAAATTGAACACATCCTGCTGTTAGAAACTTGATGAATGTAAGGTACACTTTAGACAAGCAGTTTGCGATGTATTTAATTATTCTTAGATGGTTGCTGTGAAGCAGTATTATTGGTACATGTAGCTTCTGAGTAAAACAGTCCCTCGCAGAGGAAGAAAGACACCTGTGTGGCAGGCTTTATAATTATTAAGCACTGACTATTATAATTAAGGGAAGTAGGAGAAAGGGGATATTGTGTGCTGTCAATTAGGTACAGGCAAAAGAATAAGGGGGGTGGTGATGGAGTTAACAGAGATGTGCATTAAAGTCCAGTTAAAGAGAAGCAGTAAGTGAACTGGCTATGTAAATAATAATAAAGTGGGCAATTATTTGTCTGACCAGAGGGTTAGGTATGTAGTTGCTTAAGGTGTTACGCCAAGACTTAGACCAAGAATAAGTGACAAAGGTTAGAAACCAGCAACACACTGGAATTATTCCCTTGCTATTGTGACAAGAATGTGAAGCTGTGACATCTTAGCAGTTTAGCCTTATAGTCAGTCTGGAGAGAAGCTTTGGAATCTAAGGTTTAGCGTTGTTTTCACCAAGGGTAGTTGAACTGTTGTTTTGCTGTCCACAGCAGAGGGATGGACAGAATGAGAAAAGCAAAACAGAAAGCTATTCAGCAGCATCTAACAAGCAAAAGAGAGACTGGAGAAATCAAATGAGAGAAATAGAGAAAGTGAATTCTTTCTAAGACAAAATGAGAGTTAGCAGATAAACATCAGGGGTGCTTTTGACACTGTAAAAGGTAGAGGACCATGATGTCTTGCTTCCACCAAGAGCAAGAGAAATAAGGAAAACAAAAGGAGAGGAAGACACGCAATACTCGCTTGCTGCAACCAACAGAATGCAGGAAAAAATGGACAAATCTTGGCAATACTCGCTTGCTGCAACCAACAGAATGCAGGAAAAAATGGACAAATCTTGCAGCCACCAAGGGTACAGTGAACCATATTCTCTTGCAGCCACTGAAATAAAGAGTAAAGAAAATGAACAGAGAGACAACGTTCACACTTGCTGCCACTGAGAGAGAAAAGGGATAAGAAGATGTACTCTTGCTGCCACCAAACATAGTGGACAGTGATTTTTTGCTGCTGCTGAGACAGAGAGGGTGTCTTGTCTAATAGAAGTAGTAGCCTTGTACCACCGAGGTAGGGATTTTAATGAGCAATAGCATGGTACACTGGGGCTCTTCAATAGGGGCAGAAGATTATATTGATACAGCAAACTTAACTCACCATCTACACAGACGAACTCTGTTTTCTTTAATATCCTGAGTGAGGTTTTCCCTTAAGGTAATACTACGTGGACAAATTATGCCTTAAAACAGATTTTGCAGTATGATTTGAAATTAGCACAAATCAGATGTCCAAGATAAGCATTTAATTCTTTTGTAAAACAGAAAGCCTTAATGAGAAATGAAGTACATGGAATCAATGGAGTGTAGCTTATAAGGACAAGAATTAATTTTTTCCTGATGGTGTTCAGTCTTTAAATTTTGTTTTAGGAAACAGAGGTTAGAGGATAATCCGCTTATGAATAACATTAATCCACTCATTTTAGTGGTATGCAAAAATGTCTGGACACTGTGAAGCAAATGTTTATATTCACATCTCCTGATTTTGTGGAAACTTCGACAATCCGCCACTCATCTTATCAGATAATTCTAGAGAATAATATGAATATTTCTATGATTACTTCCATTATATATGACATTATAAGGACTGGAATGTCAATATTCAACTAATTAGGATGGTAGGATGCATGGGACTAACAAATCAAAGGAAAAGTGAAGGCAAGCCATAGGTATAATTGGTAGCATTTCACTTCCTTGACATTACCAATATGCTAAGAAACAGTTTTACTTTGTTCCCTGAATATGATGAAACAAGTTTTGTATTATTGTAAGCCATCTGGGAACTCATCTTTTCTATGGAAAATTTGTGTTTTTCAGTCTTTCAGTAGTAACAGTACACAAAATAGACAATGATTCTCTCAGGTGAAGCATTTTGTTTACAATAAAGTATTTTGTTGAAGAAGAAGACAGCACTTTATTTCTAGGTCAAGTCCCATGTAACTAGTTTGTTCTTAGCAAACCTCCAAACGTATTACGCCTGCCAAGTCTATGCCATCTGACTGAAATGAAATGGAATGAAATAAATGTAATCTTTAGATGAAATTAAATGCACAGAACTGCATTCATTATAAACAGAAAGCATTTGCTTTTGTTTGCTTCCAATCTCCTCCTCACCATTGTGCAGAAGTTTAAAGAGACTGCACCTCTACAGAAAGCTTCCCCCTACTGCATGGTCATATAATTTGCCAGTCACGTGCCACAATGCCTCATCTTCCCTGATCAAGCACTTCCATTGACTGTGTACAACAAAGCATAGCTCATACTGTGTACAGTTCATACCTCAGTCAAACAATGAAGTGTGCCTACAAGAAAAATACGATACAAAGAATCGAACGTTATGAGTATAAATTAAACTCTGAGCTGCAAGTCCAATCTGTTTTCAAGGGATGTATTCTTCTAATGCATGCTTTTTCTTGACTATCACACTTTGAATTAACATATCTGTCCCTCTCTTAATTGATGAACTTTGTATACCTAAGATTTTATAATATTTTTGTAGAGCAAACAATTAGATGTACACACCTGTCAGATATGCAACCTTTCCCTAAATAAGTAACATTTCAGCATACTGACATATGAATGTGCAAAGACAACCACTCTTTCAGTGCATTTTGCAAATAAGCTGAACCATTTCCTAAAAACATGACTCAGCTTTGTCTGGTCATAACATAGTGGAAGTGTAAAATATAGCAATGTTTTGAAACAATTACATGAACAAGATGTCAAAGGTAGATTTTAAAATGGGTCAGTGAAATCTGGCTTGTTTGGAAGAAAACAGAATATCCTGAAGAATTTTTGAATAACAGTAATAATGATTGGTGAAATTCAGCCTAGTGTCCTGAGCTGTACGTGGCCTGATACAAACCACATTACAGGTACCCTGCACACAGTGGAGTCCAAGCATGCAGGTGGTATGCAAATAAATCCATAAACCTCTACAATTCATTAAGGGTGAAATTATTGTATCTCCACTCAGACTCAACCTACAAAAATCTCTCTACATCATATGAGTATAAATACCTCCAGGTAACAATCTCCACACTTTTTTTCTACGGGGCATTCTTCAATATCCCCCATGAAAAACTTATATTAGGTGATTTCAACACTGACTGGCAATTAGTCTGCTGGCATAGCAATTAACCTCTATAGATTCACCCAACCTAATTCCTAGTCCCACTCACCCCACCAAAAAAACAATAAGGGAACCCTGCTCAACTAGATATTTACACCCATGCCAAACAAAATTCTCATCATCAGGTGCCCTCTGCGACTGCCTCAGTGACCAACTTCCAACATATTTCAACAGACAAAAAGAAGCAACTTCCCAAAAATCCAACACTTAACATGATTCATAACTGTTCAATCTATAACCAAGAAACCTTCATCTCCTACCAAAAAAGTTTTAATTTGAATGACCTAAAAATCCTACCTCTAGAGGATGTAGCACAATTCAATACTGCCTTTTCTAAATATCCTAAACACCTAAGCCCCAGTAAGAAAAAATGTGTTAAAGCAAATCTTGCCCCTTTGGCTATTTTGAAATGCAAATTACCTCATGAGACAAAGCTTGGAAAACTTGAATAAAAAATAAAGACCAGTCAAACCTACAAGCATACAGGGAAATTAGGAATCAAATGAAAGACCACATTAAACTTGCTAAGAAAAAAAAAAATCGTTACTCACCTACAAAACAAAAATTATAAGACCCCCAAACTTTTCTGGACCTCCATTAACCAGCTACTTTATCATGGATGCACTATATAAATTTACCCCACAACTATATCCTGAAATTCATGTGGAGTAGTGGTAGATGCTGTGACTGGAGTGCACAGGGTCCTGGGAAACCCCACAAAAATTGCAAATGCTTTCAACTCTCAATTTATTTCATCCATCACTATCCTACTGAAAAAACTCATCTAAAAATAACACAAACATTCGGGGACAACCTACAAATCTACCCTACAATTTAGCATTTCTACCAGTCCCTACAGCCACCATCAAAAAGTTACTGAAAAAGTTAAATTCTACCTCTCTAGCCTTTAGTCTCTTACTAGGAGAATATCTTAAAATTGCATCAGAGTCCATAGCTTATCCAATACAATTTCTTATGAATCATTCCATCAGTGAAACATATGACCTTCTCCTCTAGAAAAAAAAACTGGCAAATCTACCTCTACATAATGGCGGCAACTCCCTAGAACTAACTAACTATAGACCTCATTACCATCTTCTCTCCACAGTCCAACATCCTAGAAAAATGTATACAGTCACAACTCCAACACTATGTCACACAAAATGTACTATTATCACCATTACAACATGGTTTCCACCCTCATCACAAGTACATCCACCATTCTTTTAACTTTTACCAACACCATCAATGCAAAAGAAATGAGAGCAAATTAGTATCAGCCATTTTTCTTGACCTCTCTAAACCATTCGAGACACTCTCGCACTCCATCCTTATACAAAAACTAAGTGGTCCTGGTCTTCATGACGGAACTCTAAAATGGTTCCAAATTCACCTATCTAATAGATTCCAAGAAGTGAAATGGCACTACAGCACCTCTTCCTCTCTCTCTCTGCATCAGCAGGCACCACTCATTGTTCCATCCTGGGACCCATTCTGTTCACCATCTTTATCAATGACCTTAATAAGACATGCAAAAATGCTACCTTAACAGTGTGTGCCAATGATACAACCATAATCTGCTCAGCTAACAACCTTGACACACTACAATAGCTAACCTGGGAAGCCTTCACCTCTGTAGAAACCTGGATGACAAACTCACAGCTATTCCTGTAGCCAAATAAATTTAAACTAATTCTTTTTGCCGCAAAACATCTTTCAAACACCACCACCACCTATCTCTCTATATTACCTCCTCAAACACCACCAAAACTGAACTTGTACCGCAAACCATATTGATACAGACCTAACATTTAACTACCATATCCAACACAGAATAAAGAAAACAGACCAAAGCTCAGCTCACTCTATAGAGCTAAGTCATATATGCCCTATAATACCAGAAGGCAGATTGCCTCCATTCTTATCCTCCACTCACTTCTATGGATGGCTCCAGTCCTATGTAACTTGCAAGCAACCTAACTAAACAAGCTTGAACAATGTTACAAGGAAGTTACAAAATTTGCTGCAAATCTCCCCATAGACCTCACCATTGTACTGCCCTCAGAGAACATCACTGGTTAGAATTATCCCACTACCTGACTTACTCCAAAACTCCACTTCAGAGACAATCTCATTTATAAATCAAATATCTGCCCTTCTGTAAATGATCGTATACACAACTTTATTACCCTTCAAGGCAGTTCTGCTCTACTGACAAAGTCTTATGTCTAAAACTAGCAATACTGCTGGGAACTCCATGTACTCCTATCATGCATCTAAAAATTTGGAACTCAATCTCCCTATAAATAAAACAGGAGTACACCCTAATAGAATTTGGACACAGTACCATGACTGCCCTCCTCTCCTTCCTCGAGACCATTAACCAAGCTTGTGACTCTGGCAAACTCGTATCTGCACTATTCCTAGACATATGCAAAGCTTTTGACACCATCTCCCACCCCTTACTCTTATCCCAACTCTCCTCTCTCAGCCTCTCTGCTTCAACCATAGCCTGGTTCTCTAGCTACCTTTCCAAATGACAGCAAGCCACACAATGGAAATCTTCAACCTCTCCCTTCCTACACACCCCCACTGGCATGCCTCAAGGCTCTGTCCTAGGTGCTCTATTTTTCAATATTTTAATCAATAATTGCCATAGTACCATCCCAAACTCCTCAATAATACAGTACACAAATGATTCAACAATCCTCTGTTCAGCGTACTCCCCCACTGAACTACTCCTGAAAACTCAGTCACCCTTCTCTAAAACAGAAACCTGGATGTAAAATAATCACCTATCCCTGAATGCTAATAAAACTAAACTAATGATATTTTCTCCCTCTAGAAGCTCTCCTATCATCAAAAATTCTCTTTATATGCAGCCAGAATAACATCCCCATAGAAATTGTATCAAATACTAAACTGCTTGGTGTCACCATTGATAAACATCTAAAATTTGACATCCATATCCAAACTACCATCAAAAAATCCCACCAAAAGCTAGATTTCCTGTACAGGCACATTCACTATTTCACCACCTCCACCAGAAAAAAAAAACTAGCTTCTTCCTACCTTCTCACTTCTCTGTTGATTGGCGCTCCTCTACTAATCAATCTCCAACTCGGCCTACAAACCAGACTTGAATCCTGCTACAATAAGATAACCAAATTTGCTACCAACTCTAAAAACTCATCCCACCATTGCCAACTACCCAACTACCTGACATTCCTTAAACTTACCACGGCTCACAAGCTCATTTATAAACCATCTAGTTGCCCCTCTCTCACCACTGCCTTAACCCCTTACATTCTTAGCTGCTCACTCAGATTAGAGAACCAAAACCTCCTACAAGTCTATAACCATCACGTCCCCCTGGTAACCTTCTGCTATCCTGCTCCATATCCAAACTATGGAACTCTCTCCCTTCACAATACCCCAAACCACACCATTTTCAAATCCCTCTTGCTCTCACATGTATCTTCTAATTGGGCATGCCTATGCCAATCTCCAACATACCCCCCCTAACCCTTCTGTTCTCCATCTGCTGGTTCAACTACTTCTCATGCCTACACTTACCTACTACAACCCTGCATTACACCCTTACTGGACAGTCTAAAACTGCACCTTACCTAACCCTATTTAAATTCTATTATAGAGTCTATTATATCTACTTGTATCTAAAGTTGCAACATTTCTTTACATAAGTTTATTATTCCTCCAGTGTATTATGCAGTATTCTCAACCTTCTGAAAATGTTTGTATTGCTTTATGTATCTGTGATTGTCATCAATCATTCTTTGCATGGCTTTATGCTGTATTGTCAGCCCTCTGAAAATGTTTGTATTACATAATATGTATATGATTGTTAATGGAACTTTTCTCCTCTGCCCTCCATTGAAAACGGCCTCTTCTTGGCCCAGTGGACTTTCACAGTTATCAAACTGAAATAAATAAATTTAACAAACAACTAAAATCTCACCTTTTCAGCTCAAGATTGTGTAATTGTACACATCTGGCTAACTATTTTACTTCACATGATCTCTTCCTATTAATCCCCTACTTACTTTCAGATTAGACACTTTAATAACCCCAACTACCTCATTTTAACTGCAAATTCTCCCAACCTCTACTTGCTTCTTCCCTGTTCACTTATTAGCCCCATTTTTTTCTGCAAAATCCTCCCCCTCCTCTTATGACTATTTTTATGTTTCTTGTCTCAGTTTATGCACACGTTTTACTCATACTCTTACTATTATGCTATAATATCTATAGTTGTTGAAACAAACTGTAACAAGAACAGTATGTATTTATATGTTTTTTGTTGTATTTTTGTTTTGTATTTTTATCTTTTGTATGAACCTGGGTATATACTGGAAAGAGAACACAGTAAAATGGGGCAATGACATCCTTGGACCTGAAAGTTATCCCTTTGCTTATAAACTACACCATATAGAAGGTCTTTCATATCACTGTTGACACATGCTGGTCAAATGGGAGGTTACTGTCTACATAGGTTCCCAAATTCCAAACTGCCAGGTCAACTCTTATGGATGAATTCTCAGTGTGGTTAATTCCCAGGGTAGTAGACTTTCCAAAGGATACAATAATGCCCTTTTTGGCATTTAGTTTTTGCCCATGGCTCTGACACCAGTTTTCTATTTCAGAAAGGCCTTCCTGTAGAAAGAGTAAAACATTTGTGCAGTCAATGGCTGCTCCTAACTTGCAATAATCTGCAAACTTTGCCTATTCTTCAAAGAAGCAGATGCCAAACAGAAGAGGTCCCAGGACCAAACTCTGTGGAGTTCTTTAGTGACTGGTCTTCTTGTGGAGGTAGCTTCCCCTTCCTTGACCTCCTGAGTCCTATCTGCAGTTAGCAACCTAGCAGGTGATGTAGGGATTTATTCCTAGCTGGTAAACTTTTCCACTATACCTTAGCGAGACATTGTGTTAAATGGTTTAAGCAGGTGTAGGTAGACAGTGTATACCAATTTGCCTTCATCTACTGCTTTGGTGACCATTTCAAAGAAGTCTACTAGGCTGATAAAGCAAAACCTGCCTTTGCTAACCCACACTGGGATGAGTCCAGTGTTTGGAAATCCCTATGTCCTTATTGATTAATTCTATGATCAGTCTTCTCCATGGCCTTACAAATTAGACTGGTCAGATGTAGGAGTCTGTAATTACCCAGATCAGTGGTTGTCCCTTCCTTGCACAGAATTATGAGCATTGCATTCCTTCATTCCCGGAGGTTGAACAGCATTAGGGGTGGGAGGTTGGCATAATGGTTAAGGTGTTTACCTTACTGACACAAGGTGCAGGGTTTGATTTTCACATTGGGCAACTGGCTAGGCTTAAAATGGCCCACAAGGGTAGTTAGCCTAGTACTAATCTATGAACCTATTATTAGGGGCACAGATAAATTAAGCTTCTTGTAAATTTAAATTACATCCTGAGATATTGTCAGGGTTCATGAAACACATGGCTGAAAAGTTTTGAAGAGTTAAGTCATAAGACTAGGTATGTTTTTCAGCCATGTCATTTACTCATTTCCCAAGTCCTCTCACTCTCAGTATCTCAACTATTATCACTTATGATTCATGCTACCACCAGGAAACCCCCCAATCTACTATACTGCCATCATCCCTTTCAGGTTATACTCATCTGTGTGTGTGTGTGTGTGTGTGTGTGTGTGTGTGTGTGTGTAAATGTGTGTGTGTGTGTGTGTGCGCGTGTGCGTGTGTGTGCGTGTGTATGTGTGTAATTCAGTGACACCAATATAGATGATACGACTTGCACTAAACTGGCAAAGTAATAAATCTCAGTACATAAAGGTATTATCAGAGTTAACTTTCTAAATTCTGGAGTCACTCAAATTCTGTTTAAATGTACTTGTAAAATCATATTTCTTGTAAGCTTCATTTCTGAACTGCCTAAATTTAGATAAATAAATAAAATAAATGATTGATTGGCTGAGAGGTATAACTAGACCAGGGTGAAGGAGGCAGCTGCTTTAGATGTGAGGTGTCGAGAGCCGTGACT
Source organism: Protopterus annectens (assembly GCF_019279795.1). NCBI lineage: Eukaryota > Metazoa > Chordata > Ceratodontiformes > Protopteridae > Protopterus > Protopterus annectens. The sequence goes on from NC_056748.1 coordinate 680,085,152, forward strand.
GGCAAAACCAACATTCAGAAATTAATGCAGATACTGCATTTGCTCAGGGTGAGGGTAGAAGCAATCCACTGCTATGTTTGTTAGTACAGTAGTGGAACTAATGTGAGGTGGGACGTTGCCAGGGTAATCCTATGGGCTAGGCTTGTAAAGGCTTCAGGACCATTAGCCTAGTACACACCTATAAACCTATGAGCTCAGAATTGAATGTTGCAACACAACTTGTAAATAGAGCTGAAGCACGTCTGCCCTCTGCATGGTATTTAGCTCAGCTGCATCAAGCCATTTGTTACATCTGTAGCGAGCAATATGCTACAGCTAAAATTGAAACATAGAAGGAAGCCTGAACTGTTATCCTTTAAGAATCCTGAGGATATTTTTGGTCCCCATCAACTCATTTTACTGGCCCAATTCACCAATGCCACATGTCCATGCCTAGTCTTAAAGCCAATATCCTACCCCTGGACTTTTCATGGTATTGCTGAGGCCAGTCATGGATCCCAAGGGCATCCTTGGGATTTCGATCATCTTTGTTTCTATCCAGTTTTTTTTTCTTTATATGCCCTACCTACTTGCCTTCCAAGTTTGTCATCTATCTACGAGGTCAATTATCATCTCCTCTTTGGACCATACCTACCCTTGGAATGGACATGCTCATCACTTCCTGGAGCTCCGGCATTCACCAGGCCCACTAAATGAACATGGGTAACTTTTTGCTTGTCTGTGTATTTTTTTGCTTTGGTCCTTAACATTGAAAGACAGGACTTTTTTTTTGTTTGCTAAATTTACACATGAGGGAGTACAGGATGTGGTAACTGCCTTCACAGGGTGCCACAAGAGAGAGCTATGGCTCTGAAATGACTGATAATCTTCATCATCATCATCTCTAAGAATTTTATAAAAATGTTATAAACTATTTAACGATATCAGAGAAAGTCAGCATTGAAGAAACTTACCTCCTCTATATCTTTATCTAAGGCTATGACTCTTAAAGGCACAGTCAGGTTTGGAGCATTTGAGACAGTTGTTCCCACTGGAGATGACTCAAGAACAAAGCCCTGATAGTTGGGCTGTGTAAAGTACGGAGCTTGATTGTTTTCATCAAGGACCTCTATATGTAAATTAGCAAATGCTGGAAGAGGATGACCATTATCTTGTTCAGCCTACAATGAAAAAAAGGATAAGAAAAAACAATGTGTGTTACAAACACATTACTGTTATTTGCATTTTGTTCTGAAAGAAATAAATCTAATTATAATTTCAAAAAATATTATACAGAAGGAATGTTTCATCACATATTACATGGATATAATTACAAATCTTGTCTGTTGTACATGTTATACTTGACTTTTCTATATCGATAATACAAGGAAGTCATGCTGATATTACTGGATTATTTTCCACGCATGGAAATTTGAGTACCTTTGATAGTGAGATTAAAACAGAAGACTTTTGTTAAAGTTAAACTGTCCAGAGGTAGAATATTCTGGTTTTGTACTGAGTGGCAAAAGAACAATTGAAAGTGCTGCATGATGTTATTCAGATTAAAGGAAAAGCATTTATCAAATAATTTAACCCACAGCTTTTGATTCTAAGAGTACTGCTTCATTAATCGTTAGTTGCAGACTGGTAGAAATGCATTTCAGTACCATTGTACTGTCCCTGTCTCACTTTTGTTTTAGTGATATGAAGCAGACATGAAATTATCAGCAATTCGAAATCAGGAATCACAAGTGAAACTGTCACAGAAATATGGCAAAACTGATTCCACGTTATTCCAGAAGGCTTGCTGAAATACTAGCTAATTTAAAAATTGCATAACTTCCTGACCACTCTTTCTGGAAGAACTATATCTGCAATCCCTAGTAAGTATAAATGATCCATTTGTATTATAACCGCTGTAGCTATCAGTGTGCCTTTGTATTGGCATTGGGACAGAATGAAAGACAAAAATAAAGTGCTTTTTTACAGGTTGTCAGTATTCCAGTTAATATCTGGAAGTTTCATATCGAAGGCGTTACTTTCCAAGTAATCTTTTTCCCCTCTCTTTTCTGGCAGCAGCCATTACAAGTATCATTTACCTTTTATTAGCATTCTACAAAATAAGCCTCTCACTTGGTTTCCAGTTTGGTTGCTATTATATATTTTTGTGTTTGTGCCGACATTTACACTTTCTTTGATCTCCAGACACCAGTTTCTACATTGGACAATTACATTTTTTGGATTCGTTTCCCATGCCTGATTTTTTTTTTGTTTTTGTTTTTAGCTAAGCTCTTTCACACAGAAAATGATATCATGTCCTAACCTCTCCTGTAAGATTTGTTTTGCAGTTGCTCCTTCCTGTTTTTTCTTTCAGATTATCTGTAGTAATCTATATCCAATATGCAAATTATGGCGTTTCTTTCACCTAGCCCTGCAGCTTCTTTTATCCACCACTGGTCTGACATTGAATTGGCCCCCAACCAGCCCCAGCTCCTCCCCTTCCTTCGGGCCACTGTGAAACCTTGTGCACCAAGATGTTCCATTATAAAGTGTATGCCTTTAAAAGTTAGAACTTGTCGCTGTTAGATCAGATTAAATCTTTGGACAAAAGGGCTTATCTATGATAAATAAAGACAGATAATTAAAAGTAGAATGAGAAGCCTCAGACTTCACATTGGGATTGAGTAATGGTAGATTATTTTCTTATTTTTTCTGCATTTACTTAGATTTAGATTATTGAGATCTGTATTAATAGACAGTCCACCGAAATATTGAAAAGGGGATAATTTCCCAATGTTAAGTTCTTCAATTCTTCAGAGCTACTCTTGGTTTGGCTACTTCACCTGAGAGTTACAGAAAATCTGCTGCACCTAAAGCCATCCTCTGCTAAAAGAACAAAATTAAGTTCAATTTTGCACTTTCGATGATTATTTTTACTGTATTTCATAAGAATCCTGTATTAGCCATTACATTTCTTGCACTTTAGTAGTTTCACAGCTGAACTGTTTCTACTGCTGCTGTAGTACTTAATTACATTGTGTCTGCTAGTTTTACAGGGATGTACTAGCTAGATTGTGTGGTTTTCCTGCACTTGAATTCTAAAACCAGCATTTTTACATTGAGGGTTTTCTAACTGCACTCTTGTGGCAGATATGTACTGCAGCAAACCTATCTGAGTTGGTGGCTGCTGGCTGAAAGCTTGTTGTGTGTTTATCTTATTAGTCTGCAGGGCCTGCTGTTGTAAAACTTGTTATTCTAATTCTACAGAAGACCAGTGTTTGCACTAGGCTGCTCTCCACACAGCTGGGATTAGCAGTGCCTGTACAGATGTCTCATGTATACTGACAACCACTTAATCATGAAACAAACAAACATAGCATGTGACAGATGTAGTTACACATTGAAAATTTAGACAACTCTCACACACTGACAAATCAAATGACAAACGGGTTGTCAGCACATGCACAGTACTTCCCTCACTAAATAAGGTCTCGACACATAACCCCTCAAATTCCAAGGTACTCACAAGTAATTTACCAAAATCTCAGGGACCTCCTACACACTTATCCTCAAAAACCAAATGCAAACTAAATCAACTCAACACCAACCACTACACACAAAAATATGCATCATAGTGTCTCCACAAGCAAGCCCTTATGGTGAAACACCACACATTCAAATATCTTGGTCATCACCTGATCGTGATGGATTAAGGCGGGATTACAACTGTCTGTCAGGAGCCAGGATTCACCAGATCATACAGGCACTGATGTCAGTCATCCACAAGTCCATGTGGGTGTGAATGACCCGAGACTTACCTCCCTAGACTATAAGAAGAGAGACATGATGGGCCTCTCTGAATACATTTCACAGGCTGGTATGATATCAGCACTAAGCAGTATTGTACCATTGCTAAGAATAATACCACAACGCCAACAGAAAAGGACTGACTTAACTACTGGCACCATTCCAGTGGGAATCCAGTATTTGTCATCCTGGGACAACATGACCACCAGACCATGCTGCTTGTCAAACATGGTCTGCACCTGTCGCTGCTAGGCTTGTGAACACTAGTCAAGGCATTAGTCACCCCCTGTAGTGCCTTTTATTTGCAGTGCCAAACCCACAGACCTGCCAAAATAACAAATTCTTCTAATTCCAAGCTAAAGGTGTTACTGCTGAATGCTAGGAGTCTTAACAAGAAACTGTACTCTGGAAGCTCACCTCACCCTGGAAAATGTTGATGTCTGTGCAGTTACAGAGACGTGATTCAAGCCTGTGGAAAGCACACCAGCAGGGCAAGGCTGTAATGCCAATCACACATTCAGATCACCCACTAAAAAGGTAAAAACAAAATAAGGAGGTGTTACCATTTACATAAAAAATCAATCACACCTCTACATTGGTCATGTATGATAATTCGCTTGATGATGTCCATTTCCAGCTGATCATAGGCAAAATTCCCCACCATATCATTGTTACAGTTCCTCAGCCATGAAAATCACTCCACATACCTGAAGTCACTAGAATCACTTAACATTCAGCCCAGCACACTACATGGCCAATTTTAACTACCTTTCCATAAACTGGGAAACATACATGACCACTAACATACAGGCTCAGAAATTCCTGGACTTTGTTAATGCAAATACTCTAGAGCAACTGGTCTGCACCCCCACTGGAGCTAAAATGTCACAAACATGGCAGACCATTGCACCACCCTCCCCACTCCACCCCCTCACCTCTTCCAGCATAATGCCCTCACGGGTAAGATTGGATCATAAAATAAAAGAGATGGTAGAACCCCCATTAAAACTCTAATACCCAAGTGGGGTATTGGTGTGTCAAATGCCATGGCCAGGTGAAGGTATAGGGTATACACTGTCTTACCCTCATCCATATCCTTGGTGACATTGTCAAAGAAGCCCATCAGACTGAGCAATCAGAACCTGCCCTTGATGAAGCTGAACTGTGTTGGGTCTAGAGTATGGAGATTTCCAAGGCAAATTACCTTCTATTAAGTGATAGCATAGATACTTTTAAAGATCCTACTAACCCCAAAACACACTGGACTATGCAGAAGTATACACAAATGCCCTTTACAACCTCTTAAACAACTGCATAGAACAGATAATACCTGAAGGAACAAACCCAGGTCTAGCCAAAAAAAAATGCCACCCTGGTGGACCACTGGCATAAATAGACTATATAGCAGAAGGAAGAAACAGAGAAAAAAATCCCTCATTAGTCTCAAGAGGCAAATCAGTGAACTATTCATCTTCAGAAGCTAAATACAAAACTAAAATAACCTCCCAAGCAAAGGATAACCACAAAGCATTGTTTAGTTATGTTCATAATCTTAAGGAAATTCTTAACAATCTGCTGAGGTGGTTGTAGATGGCACTACCTATCCTTAGCCAGAAGAAATATCAAGCCTGCTGGCCAATAATTTCAGCTCAGACTTCATCCCCTCATCACCTCCAGTCACACCTCATGAAATACCCCATACCACTGCTTTGCCTATAGTCATAAAAGAACAGGTCATTACTGTGCTCTCTAAATCTAGAAACATGGTATCAATGGGCCCTGATGGAATCTAAGGGTGCCTATTAAATAGCTTGAAACATGACGAAACAGACTACTTGGATCTACATTAAACCACAGTCTCCAGACAGGCTTTGTCCTAGTAAAGGGGATGAAAGCAACAGTCATCCCTCTGCACAAGGGGGGACTACCAACTGACCCAGGAAGTTACCTACCTATAAGGCTGACTAGGCCTCATATGGAAGGTTAAGGAAAGCATAATCATGGACCTGATTAACAATGACACAGGAAATCTCCAGACTATAGACCCAACTCAATTCTGCTTCATCAAGGGCAGGTCCTGACTGCTCAGTCTGGTGGACTTATTTGAAAAGGTCACCAAGGCCATGGATAAGGGTAAGACAGCGCACACCCCATACCATGATCTGGCCAAGGCATTTGACAGAATACCCCACTCATGTATTAGAGATAAACTCTCAAAATGGGGATTAGACCTCTATGTCACCAGCAGATAGCCAGATGACTCATGGATTGAACCCATGTTGTTAGAGTGGGGGAATCCATATCCAGCAAGAGGCCAGTCACTAATGGCATACCACAGGACCCAGTACTGGGCCCCCTCTTGTTTGGGATATACTTCTCAGATGTCAAGGAAAATGTAAATGGCCTTTGGCTGACCAAGTGGATGACTGCAAGTGGGGTAAAATCATAGACTCCCCAAATGAAGTTGATTTCCTACATAAAGGTCGGATGCAGACTAATGATTGGTGTCAGAGCCATGGCCTCAAACTAAATGTAAAGAAGCACATGACAATACCATTTGGGAAATTAAATACCCTTGCAAATTTCAATATTGAAAGCACCCCTAAAAGAGTGGACCCATTGGTGAGAGAGTTGGGTATTCAGATAGTAATCTGAACTTCAACCAACATGTGTCCACAATGGTGAAGAAATCCTTGGGTGTTACTCAGCTTATAAGTAAGGGCATGACATCCAGATCTAAGGATGTCTTCACCATTGTACTTAGCCCTCATCAGACCAATAACCAAGTACAATGCATACTTTGGCATGTACCTTGCCAGGTACTTGCAAAAGACAGAGCATCCTCAGAGGTTTCTCTCCCAGATAAATACAGGGTATAACCAACATGTCCTATGTATTCAGTTTCCTACTGATTACTGATGAATAATCTGCATCTGACCTACAAGGCAATTTCTGACCCAACCCTGATGGAAATGTTGCATATTCAGAAATCTAATTGTGTGATGGTTACCTGCTCCAAAGTTCTAAACCTGATCTCTCTCATGAATAGATCATGATGGCAAGAAAGATATGTGGCAGAGAGAGTGCCCCTCCTCTGGAATAGGCTTCCTATTCAAGTGAAACTGAGGACTTTCCTGAACATCTTTAAGTGCAATCTAGACCAATGGATAGGAAATCACAAATTCATTCCTTGGGTGGTGTTATGGACAGAGACAGTCTGCAAACATTGTCAAAACATGCCGATCCTTATTATCTTTCCCATGGCACAGGGATAAATATTTGGATGAAATCTAGGTAAAACTGATTGGCCTGAAAGGTCTCGAGTCATTAGCCTAGTAATCTCCATTTGAATCTATGAACTTATGAAATCAAGGTTTACACCAACCTGGAGGTGCAAACTTTTGTTGAAGTTTTATTTATTTAATGTACCTCCCAAACCTCAAGAGTGCCTAGGTCACGATATCTTTTGTTGGGCTGGAGACAGTGTGGTCAATATTTCCGTGACTTTATTCACAAATTTCAAGGTGTACACAAAGGTCCACTACAGGTTATATAACAGCAGTTCATTGTCTAGAAACAACAAGTTGAAACATTACTCCTCACAATCAAACATCAAATGCATATACCAATCAAGATAATAGTACCACCCCTAGTAACCCCACAACTTCCCTCCCCACTTCTTTCTCACTTACACCTGTCACAACTAATTATATTAGGTAAAAAACAATAAAACTGTTGCCACAAAAAGGCTCAAACACTATGTCTCAAAAGAACTACTATCCAATTGGAGAAAATGAAGAGGCATAGTTACACCTGATGATGCCTATTTGGTGAAAGTGCTTGTGTTTGTGCATTGAGTAAAGATTTCTATCCTGGATACATCAGCCGTGACTGTGCCTCTTCATAATTATAATAGGTCACTTCTCAGTAAAGTGAAACCATGCACACCATCAGCTGACAATCTACACCGCCACATTCCTGAAAGAGGCTGCTAATTCAATTGCATACCCCTTTTCCGTATTTATAAATAGATCTATCCAAGAAAATACAGTCCCAGATATCTGGAAAAAAAATCTGTGCTTTACTCCTTCACAAAGGTGGTAATTCCACTGATCCCTCTAACTTCAGACCTACAACCATCCCGTCTTGTCTATCTAAAATACTGGAAAAATGTATTCACAAACAGCTGCTCAATCACCTGCTACATAAAAATCTTCTACGCCCTACCCAGCATGGATTTCATTATCAACATAGCACATCTACTGCACTAATATTTATCATACATAGTACTGCCAAAGCTCGGGATGAAAATAAATTAGTCTCCTGTCTATTCCTCAACCTCTCCAAGGCCTTTGATACTGTCTGCCATCCTCTACTGCTGTCCAAACTCACTAACCTCAATCTCTCTAACTCTACAATAAAACTGGTTCAGTAGCTACCTCTCCAACAGATTTCAGTCAGTCAAATGGCTATCATCCATTTCTCCCCTCATATATGTAAATAATGGGGTTCACCAAGGCTCCATTCTTGGTCCTCTTCTTTTCAACATCTTTAATATTTACCTCTACAACTCATATCCCCTCTCTACAGTAATACAATATGCTGACAACCCTACAGTCATCTCCTGCTCTGACAACTTAGACAAACTATACACCATCACTCAACAATCTCTACAATCTGTCGAAAAATGGCTAGTATCAAACCAACTACTGCTTACCCTAAGAAAACCAAACTCCTCCTCTTTCTACCAAAAACACCTGAACTACAAAATCTAATTTCTCAGTCTCATCCCTAAATAACACATCAATCACAGTCAAAACTCACACTAAACTCCTTAGTGCGACATTAGATGATCAACTCAAATTTGAGCTCCGTATTCAACAAACCATTAAAAAAACACCAATTAGGCCTACTATATAGACACAAAAAAAGTCCAAACCCACCCCTGCAGAAGCTTTCCTACTCCCCACTCTTTTCTATGCTAACCCTATTCTCACTAACCTGCAATCCAATCTCATATCTAAATTGGAGCTCACATATAATAAAGCTGCAAGATGTGCTGCTAATATGCCGTATCGAACTCACAACTATCTCTGAAAATCCTCCAGTGGCTAGAGTTCCACCATCAACTCCTTACACCCCAGCTGTACCAAACTCATTCCATTCTTAACTATCTTACCTTTTGCCCTGCTGTCGCTTCTTGATCTTTTCCTACACTCCAAATTGAGCTCTTCAAAGTTCACAGCAGCACCTTCTAGAGGTATATAGATGCCAAAGGAAAACATTGGCAAACTCCTACACAGCCACTCCTTAGCTAATACTTGAAAAAAGTACCTCTACATATACATTCTATTATCAACACCAATTTCTTCAAAAAAAACAGCTGAAATCCCACTTGCTTAACTCATGGTCATGTTTATGCCATGATCCTATGTAAACCTCCTACAATTTTTCTGCCATTTTCCTGCATTCTCTTCTTATAGACTAAACTATTACTACTCTCCCACTTTCACAGGCTAAGTTTAATTGCTTTAGATTACATTCTTACACTGTAGAACATGTTGATTAGTATTTATATATAGTATTGTATACAGTATACTATTTTTCTCCTACCCATTCACTGGCTAACTTTGTACCTGTACTTGCTCATAAGCAAATAAACTGCAATTTACTCTGTACTGAATTGTTTATTGTAATTTTTTTTTTTTTTTGCTTATTCTGGAGCTGTTTTCCTCGGGCCTCTGCTGAAAATGGGCTTCCTGCCCAGTCGGACTAACCAGATCAACAAATGTGAAAATAAATGAACTAAATATTCAGTTATCAATCTTTTCATGGAGAGTAAAGAAACATGTTGTTTATATACATTTGTCAGCAACAACCTAAAATGCGTTATGTCTCATTGGGAATATGGGTGAGATGGCATGCTGTATATTCATATACCAGCAGCAACATGAAGTATATGACTGTGGCATTTTTACCTTAATTTTCATCCCTATCCAACACCAGAGACTGACACATTTTTTTTTTTTTTTTTATGATGGGGCTATTACCGGGTTTATTTGAGTGAATCACACAAATTGTGAATGCTCATAATATTGAATGTACTGGACCTCAAACTTCCTGTTGTGGGGGGGATGTACCCCCCACACCCCCCCCCAGTAAATATATATTCCAACTCTGAGATCTTACTACAGTGAGGAAAGGGCAAATATCCCATTCTTCGCTGTACCGTGATCTCAGAAAAAGCACTTCGCGGTCCGGTAAGTTCAATATTATGAGCGTTCGCAATTTATGCGATTCACTCATATGATATAGACCCATTATTACCAGGTATGTTGTGTGTATACTAACCTGACTATTTTTGTCAGCATCATGGATTAAAATTTGCATAAAACATATTTCTTCATTGATAGTAGAATTATTGTTTCTTTACTAATGATTTTTGTTTTGGACAGTGGTCAGAAATTATAGCCTTGTGAGCCACATGTGGCTCTTTGACCTCATTGCTGTGGCTCTTCTTACAGTAGTAAACTTCCATGTCTGTGGCCAAGCAGCAGAATTTTCACATGCGTGGCTAAGCAGCTGCTTGCCCTGAGTTTTTAGAACCAGCAATAACATCCACATTAGCAGCCGAGGCTGAGCAAATGCTTGCTTGCCCTGTGTTTTCTCCCTAGCAATTCAAAGTTGGAAGGAAATTTAAATGAACTGTTCCATTCCCTCCATCGTAAGGCAGTTAGGACTTGATCGCTTTATGGTTCACATACTTGGCAGGGGTGAAATAGAAGCAGTGCAGTTGAGAGCGTAGCTGTCAACTGTCCAGGCTTTTGCAGAATGTCCAGATTTTTGGTTGGTATTTTTGGTCTCATTGATGGTTAATGAGGGTAAGAAATGGAAATGAAGTTGAATATGTAAATAAAACAATAGTCAGTCAAGATGTATATTTAGATACAAGAAGGCAACTATGGTTGCTGCATGTTCTTGCTTTGTTTCTTTTTTGTCAAAGCCCACTCCCTTCCCACTCCTACAAACATCTGCCTCCCAAGCATAGCAACCAGTTTGTTAAATTATATTTTGGTAGTTTAAGTTGTATGTAAAGAAATAAGTATTTCAAATTAGGTTTCATCTCCTTGTGAAGAGTAATTTTCTATTGGTTGAAGTGGCTTGTTTGTCACCCTCTTGCCCAATAACTTCTTTCCTTTATGCCCCTCCCTTTCAGTGCATGGTATTGGTAACACCATGCATGGTGTAATGCATGAGCTGCTTCAGAGGTAGAGCATCCCTCTAACCAAAAAAGAACAAAAGCATTGCTTATAGATTCATCTGACAAAAAATGCAAATGTATCTGGTATTAGGAATATTGCACAAAGCATAATCCTGAGTATACTCATTGTATTTAAGAACTTCTTGTTTAAGCTGGTATGCATGCATGACTTGAATAATGATAAAACCTGTTTTCACATAAAGCATTTCAGAACTTAATTTGCTATGACTTGAGCTAGCAAACACGGCATCCTTCTCTATGACTTTCTGGTGTTGAGATGCTTTAAACATTGTGTCTTGATATTTTTAGAAACAAAATGGTTCTGCAGTGGCTATAACTATCTGTATATGAATGAATAAATATAAAGCATCTTCAGACTGACAATTATTTTGGCAAGGGTGAAATAGAAAGTGGAGCAGTTGAGACAGTAGCTGTCAACTGTCTGTGTTTTTGCAGAATGTCCAGATTTTTTGCCTCATATTTTTGGTCTTTTTCTCATAAAAGGGTTGAAAAGTGTGGAATGAGTTATAGCCTGGTAGTGCAGGGGTGCTTTCTGCTGCGTTGAACCAGGTCTCTGTTACAGCACAAGGGTTGATGTTCTCCATTTTAAGGAGTGCTTCGAGTGAGTGCATTTTGAGATTTAGACTTCTAACATCTGTATAATTCCACTATTAAATTTATAGCTTAATAAAATATAAGCTGTTGTGGGTTTAAAAATCAGTGTCTTTTATAAGTGGAATCCAAATGATAAATGGTTTGGTAAGAAGAGAAGATAAAGTGCTACCTAGAAGTTTCCATTGCATCACATCTCATTTACACAATGGCAAAACATTTGAAGACACAAGTAGTAACTATCAACCAAGGCAACATCTGAGACTTTTATATATGATTTATATCATCATGGAAATATTCTCTGAGTATTAATGTATTACTTTAGTTATTACTTATTAGAACCAAATGATCCAATGACTTACAAAGTGAATGATGCCTGTTACTCAGTCACTATAGGAGGAAGATGAAAAGAACATGATTAATATACATCTAACACTCAGATGAGATTAGCCGGCAATTCTTAGAATAATGTCTATGCCTAACAGACAGATATGCAAACTATTTAGTCTAATAATGCAGAAAGAAACACACTTAGATCTAACAGAGACCCACAAATTGCATGTCAGGAGAGAAGTGCATGCAAATGTCAGGGACAGATAAAAATATTATGGCAGCTTCAACATCAAAGACTTAAAGGCTCCAAGGAAAAGCTAATATACTTAATTCTACTCACAGTCATTATTTACATGACACTAAACCTTTGTAACACATCTTCTAACATTGCAAAAGTGCTGACCTGCCTCAAAAGAGTCTTTTATTACCAGTGTGCTTTTTCCAGAAATAACACCACTATATCTTCAATAAAATAAAAAATCTCTCCAGTTCAGTACTATTGTGACATAACACTGCAAATATCTCCTGAATGTTAAGCACTATTCCACCTAAGCTAAAACCTAGAACTTTCTACAGACCATGGTCATCTGTGATTCTATACCATAGCCCAAACTGCAATAATGCCCCTACACCGTCAGTTCCTTCTCCATTGTTTGTACCACACTCTGCAAGACTTTTCATAAAGTATCACAACTGAATCCATTGTATTCTCCTTGAAAATAAGTTTCACATATTATTTATTCATGCAAACAACTTCTAACTGCTTCTAACCACAACAGTACTACTCTATTATCTATAAGCCCACAACCATTCCTCCCAACATACAGAAACTCATACCTTATCTGCTGCAGTGAATGTCTTCAACTACTCAGCTAGAGAATTGGGTACACATATTTCTAATCTATGATAGACTGTACAAATGTACGATTTAGAAACAACTGCTTTTCAAATTCGCTTCTACTTGGGATTGCCGTCTTATATTTGTCAAGTGCAGAGCTTGTATTGAAATTGGGATCTAGAGCAGAGTCCACGATTCCTAAACCTCAGTAAGAAAGGACTACATTATGTGGAAAGGTCAGGGGATCTATGGGAAGTATGCATGCAAAAAACATACCTAAATTCCAGGAAATGGTAATGAGCTTTTCAGTGTAACATAGCTGAGGTACAAGATCAATAATTTCATAGATAGGTGGCCCTTGGAACATCAAAATAAGTAAAGCAATGCAAAGCCACATCCCAATGGTGACTGCAGTGTACACAATCACACTATGACAGCAACACATGGCCTGCCTTAACATAGTAACAGGGATGATGTCCCATTCATTGGACTGCAGCCATGACATATCCCTTAAATAGATTAGAATGCTACTGAATCCTGAATCGGGGTCCACAGTCATGGCAAATGTTTGTGAAATAGCTGAGTACCATGGAGCATTCAGTTTCTTTCACTCACTCTCTTTATGCATACACACATATACATATATATATATATATATATATATATATATATATATATATATGTATATAAAATCTTCCAGTGGTGGTAACTGAAGATACAAAGAAACTGCTTTTTAAGTGTTTCCTAATTGCTGGTTAATTAACATCTGATACATTTATCATTATTGGCTTACTGTTTTTTCATACAAATGTCTTAACTACATTCTTCATAATATGCAAAATGAATCTGATAAACTTTTGCAACTTAGTTCACTATTTGGTGGTGCATTGTTGAGTTCTTGCCTGTGGTAGCTATACTGGGTAGACCCTACATATAGTCATAGAAAACCAGAAAAAAAGGTTAAATAGCAGTATTGCAAAAATATATATATATACAGTGCAAATCATTATAAAGCATTTTAAGAAAAAAAACATTAATTCTAACACAACTGAACAAGCAACTTCAAAATTATAATAGCTATCTACAGATGATAGGTGTTAGAAATACTTTAGATATTATATGGAGCAATATAGACTGCATATACTAAGAAGCTAGACTGCATATACTAAGGAGCTAGACTGCATATACTAAGGAGCTAGACTGCATATACTAAGAAGCTATCATCTACACACACTAAGACGCGGAGATGCTATTATGTATGTTCTTGCTCTTTGTAGTTCTTGGAAACATTTTTTGAAAGTCATTGGATGAGACCATTAATTAGGTTTTTATTTAGATAACTTCTGGCTTGTTAGACTGCTAGCTAGGATGACTAGAGTTCCCAAAACACAAATGGTATTTTTTATGGGGGAGAATACAACTTTTCCCTCCCAACAAAACTTCAGATTATTGAAATGACAGATCTTGAAACACATGAACATTTGTCTAGACATAATATACTGATTCAATCATTTTATATTTTATTTTGAGAAATCTAATTGTTTTATGCCACAAAAAAATCTAACAGGTTATTGTTTTGTTAGTGTATTTCATGAGGAAACATTAACATTAAAGCATATAACAAAATGGTGCAATATAACCCTCTTTACTCGTTATTACTATAATTCCGCGGTGGTGCAGCGGTAGTGTTGTTGTCTCATAGCAAGAGGTTCTCCCGTTCAATTCTCGGCTTGGTTTGGGAGTGCCTTCTGTGTGGAGTCTGCATGTCCTCCCCGCAGTCGAGTAGGCGTTCAAAAGACATGCGTTGAATGGGCGTGCCTTCGTTGAAGGTTGGGCGTCGGGCTGGCAACTCAACACCATAAAAAAAGCAACTGCCAATCATTAGTGGACCGGAGTTCCGCTGTGGCGACCCCTAACCGGGAAAAGCCGAAAGACAAACAACAATAACTCTTTGTTACTATACTTAACCCCATCATAAAACAAATAATCCATATTCTGCAGTTTATGGGTCTCTAATTTTGCATCAGCTGAAGGTTGGCTGTAATGACTTACACTAATGCTGAGATAGTGAATAACAACGAGGCAGACAAACATAATTCAAAACAGTGTCAAGATTAGGCTTAACTAATAGTAAAAGAAGGTAAATGCAAGAAATTTTACAAAGGGCTGAGAAGCAGTGAATGGAATAGCTAGGAAAGGCAGATTATGAATATTTGTGCATGCACAACTGACATCAGGAACTGTAAGAGTATGTTAAAGGGAGTCAGATTATGATTTTACGATTACCCACAAGAAGATGAGTCAGTGTCAGATTAATCATAATCTTTGTTCCACAATACATTTTAAACTTAAATCCTACATTTATTCTTATTCTGTTCTTCCATTGGGAATAGAATGTCACTAAATCAAAGATGCCACAATGCATTCCATACAGTACTGTGCAATAACAAACAACAGTGCCACAATGTAATACTTTGTCAGTTGTATATCACTGCTGTGAAGTACAAAGCCTGGTATACATCGATACTACAAAGGTTGCATATTACAATAACAACTTTTAATTTCTGATGGTAAGATCTTCTGTAACCCCTGATGTAAAAGCAAGCTCTGCCCCACCCAAAACCATGTCTCTCTCTCTCTCTCTCTCTCTCTATATATATATATATAGATATATAGATATAAATATATACTAACTCCCATGATTATATAAACTCAAAACAGGAAGAAAATGATAAAATTGCATGTCAGTATTCCTCTCTCTTCTCAGAGTCTCACTGCCATTTCAAGATGCTAGTGATTTCCTGTAATGATATTCTGAGTATCGCTCAAACAGCCAGTGAAAGCAGTAGGCTTCCCATTTTGCTCTTTGTATGGCATGTTTCAAAGAGTGATGTGTCAGCTGATTGGACTTCCCCCACCAGTTTTGTTACTTTCACTTGCTCAGTATTCCCCATACTTTATTGCGATACTAGAAGATTAGACAGTTACTTCTACAATTCACAGATTGCTGAGTTTAGACAGTTACTGCAGTATGCTTGGAGGGTGGAAAGGGCCTGCTAGCAGGGACATAACAGTTGGGGGTTGGGGAAGTCATGGTGGGAAAAAAAAAAACAGGAAAATTTTCAAATATAATACTGGATGCAAAATGCATGTCATAAAATTGTATCACATTGCCTGGATGACAAAAAGAAAAGCAGGCTACTTTTAAATGGAAGAAGGAGAATGCAAAAAGACATTTTGAAAAAAAATAAAAAACATGACTATTGTTAAGGACAATAGCAGGCAATTTGAGACTGATAGTAGAGCAAATAATACAATCATAGCACCTTCATACTTCTCAACCTCTTAGACCAAGAAATCTGGACAAAGCAATAAATAAAAGTGGGATAAAGGCACAAAATAGGGACACTTTTTAAATATTGCTCTTACATACTTAGAAAATTGATAAAAGAACAGGTTTTGCATCGGGATGAATTTTTTAAAGGGTATGAAGTCTGAAACTCAAATGTCTGTCACTATTTTCGTACTTCAGTCTTTAATGACTTGCCACTAATTTGCCAGAAAAACACAAATTTATGATAAACAGACCAAAAATATGAGTCAAAAATCCAGACATTCTGTGAAAATCTGTATAGTTGAGAGGTACGAGCACCTTTGTTACAATACGCATTATGTGCACCATTCTAAGCTGCTTACAAGTGCCAATGACTTGTGAACGGTTTCTCTGTTATAAAGTATATAGGCATACAGCACTGATTATCGATTGCCAATAAACACAATTCAAACAACTGACTGAACACAATACTACAAAATGTTAGAAGAAAACATGACTGTCCAGATGTTAAAAGGAAAGACAATCAGAACAGCACTGTGGATGGAAAAAATAGACTGCAAAGTAAACATGCGGAACATATAAATTCACTCCAGAAAGGAGAAATACTATAAAATGGCTTTGATCATCTCAGCAGAGACAAGAGGCAAAGGCCCTGTGACTACATGACCAGAATACCATGTGAACTCGAGGCAGCAGCAGCAACAAAAATAAAATAAAGATAAAAGTATTCAGGGAACTGCAATCCACATAATGAAACATAGACTGCAGCTACTTGATAAACATACTGCATCTCTTTCTGATAGGATGTATATTAAAAAGTAATGCAAATCACTTACTTGCCTGACAAAATTACCACTTTTCCTAAGGGTAACAAATACTACACTGTGCTGTATGACATAATGCTAATGAAAGAGTGCTACTACATGGAAATGATTAGAGGGTTTGCTCTTTCACATTTTGTATGATCGTATGCAATACTTACTTAATACAGTTCACTTGTCTGCTACATGAAATTCCTCTTCTAAAGCAATCACAGATACAGGGATATTACCTTACTTTTGATAAGAGACTCAACACAGTAAATGAAGTAGTGATTTGAATTTTAAACAGAATCTCAGGAGGGAAACTGATTTCTTGTCTACATGGATGCTTAATGTCTAGCGCCAAACTTCAAGTTCTGCCTTCCATAAACAAGTTTTATGTGGCATTTTAACCAGTACATATACATGTACAAATAGATATGCAAAGTAAACATGCATAACATACAAGTTCACTCCAGAAAGGAGAAATAATATAAAATGGCTTTGATCATCTGAGCAGGCACAGGAACCTCTTAGATTCTTTATAAAATAAAATTGTCATTACAGTGACTTTGCACAATCAACATTCAATGCATGCTTTCAACATACAACAGTTTCAGAGGAAAAATATACAGTGTAGTAGGTTCTTTGATTTCCAATCAAGATGTAATAAAAATGTTCCATCACAGGTGCTGGTGAGGCTAAGGGACCTGCTTGCCTCAATGACATTTAGACAGATGTTTATTTCTATAGAAAACTATCCATCCATTCTGTAAAGGGCATCTGACCTGCATTTTTACCAACAGTCTCCAAGGAAAGACTGAGGTAAAATCAGACTTGAATCATAACCTGCAGTCTGCAGTTCATGTGTTTGAGGGTTTATAGTGAAGAAATGAAAGGATTACAACTTATTTTATTTATTTATTTACTGCATTTACTTCGGTTACATGTTATCCAGTAATCCATCCATATGCAAATGTCTGTTTTCAAGACTGACCAAGGATCATTGTCTGGTTAAGCAACTTGCTTAGAGTCAGAGATTAAGCAGATAGAGATTGGGGCAAATAGGTCTACAAACAGCATTATTGTAGAGACTCAGGCTGGTATTTATAGTCATTATGTGAACGCGTTACTGGTACCTGCCTGCAAATAAGTGTAGCTAGGTCGCAATTCAAAGAGGCCATTTATGTAAAT
This sequence comes from Protopterus annectens, assembly GCF_019279795.1. Classification (NCBI taxonomy): domain Eukaryota; kingdom Metazoa; phylum Chordata; order Ceratodontiformes; family Protopteridae; genus Protopterus; species Protopterus annectens. The sequence goes on from NC_056748.1 coordinate 680,103,310, forward strand.
GCATGATAGTTACAAATAAGTCTAAGCAAATTAAAACATCATGAGATGAAATGATGAAATAAATGAGAAATGATTGAAATGGTATATTCTGATGATGTATTTTTCCCCTACTTGTTATTCACAGTCAAATTTCCACATCATTGGCAGATTTGTTGTAAAAAGTGGGGTTATACCTGTTCCATCTACTTTGCAATCAAAGTAGATGCTTGTTGAGCATACCTCTCAACCTCTTGGAGCAAGAAATCTGGACAAAACCTGACAAAATGGGGGACAAAGGCCCAAAAATAGGGACATATTTTAAATATTGCACTTATAAACTTAGAAAGTTGCTAGAGTAACAGGGTTTGTTTTAACATACATTTTCTAAAGGATTTGAAATCTGAAACTCAAATTTATGCCATTATTTACTGACTTCAGTCCTCGGATTATCCCAATGATTTGCCTGAAAACCACAAATTTTATGCAGAACAAAAAATATGAGCCAAAGATGTGGTCAGTTGAGAGGTATGTTGTTTAACCTATATTAACAACTTTAGTTGTTCTTTCTTTTCCTTGATCTCTTGCTCTGTATTATTACTGAATATTAAATTATATAGTCATACAGAAAATAATCATCAGTCAAACAGCCCAACAATGAAAAAAGTTATGTGACATCCCCCCATAATTATATTGATCTATATTAGTTCACTGAATGGCTATTCAGCAAATACCCATTTGTCGATCACCTCTTTATCTAATCCGCTCTTCAGTGAATGGTGTATTTTCACTAGGGCAAGCAAGTAGTTGTCCAACTGAGTGACCACAAAAAAAAAAAAAAAAGAAAAAAACAAACAAAAAAAAAAACAGAAAATTTAAAACCTGACAAGATGGGGAGCTATGACCCCCCACCCACACCCCCTAATGTGAGTGGCTGTGCCCCTATACCCCCTAAGTAAATATAGAAACTTCAAGATCACACTACAGTGGGGAAAAGAACAAATTCCAGACAGTGGCAAACTTCTGGTTTGCCCTAGTGAAAATCCACCATTCGCTGAAGAGCAGCTTCAATAAATAGGAATTCGATGAATGGGCATTCACTGAATAGCCATTCAACAAACTGATATAGACCCTAATTATATACATATGCAGAGTACAACCAAGTAAAGTTGTGCTGAAGTAATATTTGCACTTGTATGACTACATTCACAATATCTCTCATTTCTTTAGCCCCTACTTTTTTTTTACAATCATAATACTGTTAATTGTTATTAATTAGTGACACAAGAATCTACCAGTAAAGACAAATATTGAGCCAACAAAACATCCTGACCACATCAGTATTTCTGAATTAAATCACTGCTAACAAGTACTGATAAATTACTCAGCTCATGATAAATGATGAAGAGGTGGAAAGGGTCAAATCTACAATTTTTTTAGGGGTGCACACTTCAAAGGATCTCTCTTGGACTGTGAACACTAAACAGTTGGTCAAAAAAAGCACAGCAACATCTCCACTTTTTCAGAAGGTGCAAAAAAGCAAAGCTCCCATCTACTGTTCTCACCACAATCTGCAGAGGAGCAGTTGAAAGCACTCTCACTAGTAGCTTCGCAGTTTGGTTTGGGAACTGTGCAATAGCAAAAAGAAATAAGCTACAGAGAGTGGTGCGAGTTGCCAGAAAAATCACAAGCACCAATTTACCATCAATCCAGGATCTCTTCACAGCAAGAAGCATTTGATGTGCATCCAAAATTATTTGTGCCCCCTCTCACCCCGCACATGGCAAGTTTACACAACTGTCTTTGGACAAGAGATATCAGGGTATTCGCTGCAGGACCACCAGATACTTAAACAGCTTCTACCCAACAGTGTTGAGACTTATAAACTCTGATACCAGCCACCGATTATTCAGTCAGTAAACATTTACAATATGTAGCTCAGCTGACAAGTGTGCAATATCTTTTTTTATTCTTTGGTGTAGCATTATATTTTCTTATTCATGTGCAATTGCATGCTGTTTGTCTGATGCAGATGAACAAAGGAGGACAATCATAACATGTGCAATCCTATGTACAGTATTCTTCTCATGATAATCTGGGGGGGTTCTGTGTTTTTGCTGTTATTCTTGGTTTATTTATCCTTCTGTGGGTCTTTTATTGATTTTTTTTTTAATCGAAATGTTATACTGTTGCTCTGGTTATCCTTGCTTCCTATGTACCCACTAGTGAGTTGATACTCAGAATTTCATTTAGGCTGCACCTGTGTAGTTCTAAATGAAAATAAAGTTTACTTTGACTTTGAAGTATCCATAATCACTAGAAGAAATAAGAAATTATTCTCACTGAATAACAATCATTTCTACTAATTCTGTAATGATTCTCCATTTACAAATGACAGCTTAAAGTATTCACCAAAACCACTAACTCAATGATTGCACATCATGTTTAACTGTTTCTTATTAATTTAAAATATTTTAATAATTTCTTCTTACTTTAAATTGCCTAATAACTCAAGTAATCCCAAAGTAATATGGTGATGTTAAACTTATTCATACCAGTCCAGGGTCCTTTACACAATTTGTATGCATATAAAGCCCTTTTATGTTTATCTTTACAAATCACAGTAATACACAAAAGTGCATGGCACCTTATGCATGTAACTGGTCTCCCTGTTTCTCTTCACATAAATAGTATTTTCAGGTACTTACACTTTTTGCCTTAAGTAAGCATGTTTAACAACACATCTACACATTTCTATTGCCAGCATGAACAACATGCACTGAATATATTTTATTTATTTATTTTACATTTGTTGGGCGGCCATGGTGGTGCAGTGGTTAGCATTACCACCTCACAGCAAGAGGTTCTCCGGTTCAATCCTTGGCTGCAGTGCCTTCTGTGCAGAGTCTGCATATCCTCCCTGTGGTCGCGTGGGTTTCCTCTGGGTGCTGCGGTTTCCTCCCACACCCTAAAGATATGCTGTAGGTGAATTGGACACTCTAAATTGGCCCTAGATGTGAGTGTGTGCATGTGTGTGCCTTCTGTGGAAGGTTGGGTGCCGGGCTGGCAACTCGACACCATAAAACTCCACT
>NC_056748.1:680111377-680116219 GCF_019279795.1 Protopterus annectens
AGTACAGACTATGTAAGGAAAGGTAATCATTACTTGCTGCTGTTCACCATTTAACATCACCCATAAAAATAGGGAAGTATGTACTTCCACTATAAAGAAACGTGATATGGTGGTGGTGGTGGTGGGGGGTGACAAGCAAGTGAATAAACCTACAGTAATGCCTCTGCCTGTTCAAGAAAAAGGAGTCAAAAGCAACCAGCAAACATATTCTTTATAGCGTACGAATCCAACAGAGACGAAAGTAGAAGTCTTCAAAGGCCCTACAAGTACACACATGTCTAAGGATACAAAAGAATGAAGACCCTATAAATTCAGAATAGATTTCTAAGAGCAGTGTGCAAGAAAAGAATAAGCAGAAGGAAGAGAAATTGGCCACTAAACTACTGTAGCCTTTAACCGATGGAAAATAGACAGTACAAGTGTAGTCGAAGTCTGAAATACTGCAAAGAAGGGAGCAGACTTGACCAATAAAAATGAAGACAAGGCAACCATTACTGAAAGGGTATAATTGAAGTCAATGATAGGAAGTATGGGAAATACAGCACCTGAGCTGAATTCTTAACTTTCTGACAAGCTAGTGCAACAGGCTCAAACCTGCAGAACAATAAGCGGGAGGTGGGTGCTGCCAGGCATACATGTAACAGTAGGACACATGTCACCATGCTAGTTAAACACGGAGAAGCGGCGCCCGCGAAGAACTTTAAACCAGCTTCTCTTGCCCAGAAAAGTCAAGTAAGGGAAGACTAAAGGCAACAGATATCCTTCAATAATTAAAAAGTAAAAATGAAGATAAATCACTTACAGAAGGACATCACACAAGAAAAGAAGAAGACAAAAGAGAATAAGAGGGCAAAATGTAGTCAAACTGGGGCAAAGGGTGAGGCAAATGAAGAAGAAAAGAAGGTACTGTACACAGAGAGGCAAAGTAACCTTGTTGGGAGTCCTGACCGTAGTCTTGTTAAACCAGAGTTCAGAAGCTCTAATTAAAAGGAAGGAGGATCAATCAATTTTGGTTCATAAAGAAAGGGATTAAGAAAAAATAAATAAATAAGGCAGATGTGGCAAATGACATGGAGGAATAATGGTAAGGGGGTTTCCTTTATAAGGAACACTGGTATGGGATTTTCCATTATAAGGAATACTGGTAGGGGGGTTTCCTTTATAAGGGCTACTGGTAGGGGGTCTTCCTTTATAAGGGCTACTGGTAGGGGGTCTTCCTTTATAAGGGCTACTGGTAGGGGGTCTTCCTTTATAAGGGATACTGGTAGAGTTTTTTTCTTTCTAAAGAATACTGGTAGGGGGGTTTCCTTTACAAGGAATACTGGTAGGAGTTTTCCTTTACAGGGAATACTGGTAGGGGGTTTCCTTTATAAGGAATACTGGTAGGGGTTTTCCTTTATAAGGAATACTGGTAGGGGGTTTCCTTTATAAGGAATACTGGTAGGGGGTTTCCTTTATAAGGAATGCTGGTAGGGGGGTTTCCTTTATAAGGAATACTGGTAGGGGGTTTTCCTTTACAAAGAATACTGGTATGAGGTTTTTCTTTATAAAGAATACTGGTGGGGGGTTTATAAGGAATACTGGTAGGGTTTTCCTTTACACAGGAAGAGTTACAAGAGGAAACACTGGTGCCTATTTGGCAAGGGATGAAGTAGTGCCTTCTGCCTCTCAAATGTTGAGAAAGAAGTTGAAGAAATAAATTATTTATGGTAAGGGGAAGGGTTAGGTAGCACATATGGGGGAGAACAGCAATGCTATGTGTCTATATCACTTCACTGAGTTACAGTTATGGTAAACTGCAACCTAATGAAAAAGAAATACACTCACAGGAAGTGAGAGCTAACATGGGTCATGCCAGGGTGGGGGAAGTGTGCATTTAGCACTTACTTCTCAGAATCATTGGATTGTGGTCAATTTCTTCAGTTCACTGAGTTACAGACTCAAAAGCTATATTATTCCTGACATAACCAGTATCATGGAGGTTTCTAAACCTGTGCTATAAGGACATTTAGAAGTTGGAGAGGAGCAGAGCATTGTAATATGTAAGTGATAGTCAGATCTAGGAAAATGTGACAATTGGAATTGAATATCAAAAGGCAATAAAGAAGACCTGTCACAGTGTGGACTCATGAATCAGATGTATTGTGAAATACCTCTGTATGAAAATGCTGGAAAACAAATATGTTAGGTGGATATAATCTGGAAGTCAGGATTCCAAACCATAACTGATGCCTGGCTGGGGATAATACAGTTGTGTAAAATCTTACCATAGCAGTACACGTCTTTTTCACTGTTGCAGTATTATTCACTGAAGGGATCTCCTGCTAAAGACACCTCAATGTCCAGTCAGTATACCACACGCCTTTACATTTTATAGGCATGTATGTCACATGTATGCTCCCCGTGGAGGACATAAAGGTGATGTAGAGATGCAAACATCTGGAACTGAAGTATCCCAAGCAGAACAAAACATCCTGAAGGACAATGTAAAATATGTACATCCAGAAAAAGAAAAGTTCAGAAGGGAATGGAATCTGCAAACTTTGTCAGCCATAACCCTCCTGTGTTTGCTTGTACTTCGGAAAAGTAGATGCCAAACAAGTGTGGGCCCAGGACTGAGCCCTGTGGTACACCACTTGTGACAGGCTTTGAGTCTGACATGGCGCCAGCAACTCTGACCCTGTGGGTTCTGTCACTCAGCCAGTTTGCAACCCATCTTGTGATGTATGGGTTAACATTTAAGCTGATGAGTTTTTCAATGATACCCGAGTGGGGTATTGTATCGAAGGCCTTCGCCAGATCGAGGTAGGCTGTATGGACTGCCTTTCCCTCATCAATGGCTTTGGTGACTGTTTTGAAAAAGTCAACCAAGTTTAGAAGGCATGATCTGCCTTTGACAAAGCCAAACTGGGATGGATCCAAAGTCTGCAAATTCCTATGTCTTTATTTATGAGGTCCATTATGATCCTCTCCATGGCTTTGCAGATAAGGCTTGTCAAGCTAATGGACCGGTAATTTCCAGGGTCAGTGGAGGCACCGCCTTTGTGAAGTGGGACCACAGTTGCAGTGCGCCACTCCTGGGTATGTATCCAGAGGTAAGACTATGATTAAACAGCTGTCCTAGCTGTGGGTTTAATTCCTCGTTGAGTTCAGTGGAGCACACAGCCGGGGACACCATCAGGTCCCATGGATGCTGTGTTTTGCTTTGGAGAGCAGTTCTCACTTGGGCGTTGGTGATGTTTGGGGGGCTGCAATCGCTTGGTATAAATATCTCTCCTTTTGGGGGGGAGAAGTTTGCACTGAACCTGTCAGCCAGTATGTTGGCAATGTCTGTAGGATCTGTAATCTTCACATCATTTTGAACTAGTTCTGAGCATATCTGGGAGTTTCCTCCCAGGTTTCTAACATAGCTAAAGAAGGCCTTATGATTGTCTTTTGAGTCTTTAGCTATTTTTCTCTCAAAATTTGCTTTGGATGATTTTATGAGAGCTCTTAGTTTTTTACTTATAGTGATCAAGGGTGTCTTACCTTTTAAGGATTTTGCTCTATCTTGTAGTAGCTTCCTCCTTTTGTTGTAGAGTTTGTTTATGGCTGGGGTACACCAGACTGGACGCTTGCCTTTGGTACAAAGAGTCTTTGTTTTGCTTGGGATTGCCTTATCCATTATCTTCTTCTGAACCACAATCCAGAAGAGAAGGAAGCTGAGAGGAGTAAGCAAGGGATTCCTCCTCAGAATCTAAGCCCTCATCTGATGAATCCAGTTCCCTCTTCCTCTTCCCAGGTGTGAAGAACGTGTAGGAGCAGGAACAGACACTCCTTGAAAAGGCTTCAGGGCCATCAAGGCATAAACAAGCCTTGTGTAAAATACTGCCATTCACATTAGGGATCTCTAGCAATAGGGTCAATATGCTTGGTCCTTTGTTTTTTTCTTAACAGGGATATCCACTTTAATAATCTTTGGTGGCTCAGTTTCTTGGCAAGATTCAATCATTGTAGTTGGAATATCTTCCCAGACTAAGATTTGAGGAATCCCCTTTGACCCATCAGAAATAATCAATCATGGTTCTCCCTCAACATCTGGAGAAGATGTTTGAAAAGCCTCTGAGGACATGAGAGAACTAGGATCCATGCCAAGCTCAAACAGAGTCACTTCGGAGAAATCTGATGCAAGTACCTAACATTCTTCAGGGTTTCACTAGCTTGTAGGGAGATATCTGGTGGAGGCTGGAAAGCAACTGGATCAGGCCTGGTCTTTTTGGTCTTCTTCTTGGAAAATGGTTATCCCACATGAAAGCAAGATTCTGCCATAGCACCCTGATCCAACAATTTTAGATGATTGCTCTTAAAGTACACAGAGAGGGAAGATTAACAACTACAGAGGGGCTTAAGGACAAAAGCTTGACAGACAGAGCACTGCATATGGTTGTTGGAAGCACTTAGGCAAAAAAAGACACTGGTCATGATAGTCATTATGGGTAATCTGCCTACTACACTGACATTTTCCCTTTTTGGATGATAAGTAACAACAATCTGAGAAAAAAATAAAGAAACCACAACAGGACATTTATCTGAAGATGGCTTGGTAACCAGCACAGCATACGGGCAATTCAGACCAATGTGTGATAATGATTTTTGGACTGCCAAAGACGTTATAAATATCTGCATCCATACATCACCTTTATGCCCTGTGCCCTATGAGAGGAGCATGCATGTGATGTAAGTGCCTATAAATCTAAAGACTTTCATATACTGCCTGGATGTTGGGCTATCCTTGGCAAATGAATGCAGTCGGAATGTCACTTGTAGAAGCTACTTGATTAAATCAAAGCTAAAAATGTTATG